>NC_134691.1:221260809-221560809 GCF_050947455.1 Rhinoderma darwinii | reverse complement strand
CGTCGGTGCCAATGCTGTCCCTGCTATTGCATGCAGATGATCAGCAGGGATACTAAAAATCAAAGTCAAATTATAAACTATATTGAAGACATATGGGGGATCCAGACCTATCGGATGCCCCCCAGTCAGTGCGCAACACTGCAGTGTTAACAGTTTGTGCTCATAGTCTGTGAGCACTGCAAATATGTCCTCTGCTGCTTTCCTTTGAGCTGCGGTAGATCCTCTTCTGTGCCATCCCTCCTTAACTTCCTTTCCAAGTGGTTATTGTCCCGGGTAGTCACACCCCCATCCCGATGATAGAAACGCCTTTATATTATTTTATGCTATCCTGTGCAGAAAGGTGTGCAGCAGTCTGTGCATCCTGAATTCTCCTCCCCTTTTTTCTCCACTCCAGCGCCTTAGAGCTCCAGAGAGGAGGAGATAGGGGAGGAGGAATCAGGATTTACATGCTGCCGCAAACCACACTGTGCAGGAAAAAGCATAATACAGTCAGTCATTGTGTGGTGAAGCGGACCTGTGGGCTCCCATGGCTTAGGGGTTTGGTCGCAGCTGCGTCCACTGCGACCTCTATAGATACGCCACTGGTTCGAGAATTTTAAGGACAGGAATTACACAATATTGTGATTATATGTTGTAGGGTTCAATAAATAGCAGGGTTTTGAAGACATGATAGGAGATCCAATCAAGTACATACACTGTGGATGCAGTAGTGTACCTATAAGGGTCGCAGTGGTTGCAATTGCGACTGGGCCTGAAGCCAGAGTTAGGTGAGTATAGGTTTTATTTATTTTTTGTGGGCACTATACCTATTAGGAGGCAGAAAGGTGGACGTTAGTATTGTATGGGAGTAAAGAGGGGGCACTGTTACTGTTTTGGGGGCACTGATATAATCACTATTACTGTGTGAGATACAAAATGGGGCACCAATGCTTTGTGGAGCACAAATGGGGGCACTTTTACTGTATGGTCTGCTATTACTGTCTCGGGCACAATGTAGCCACTATCTGTTTAGAAAAATTATTTTGGGGGCACTATCTCGCTTGCACTATTTTTGTTCAGGGGCACTGTATGTGTGACACTATTTTTTTGGGGGTAACTATAGTTAGGACACCATTATTTGTGAAGTACAGTGAAAGCACTGGTGAAACATAGCAGGTATAGTAATTAGGGCACAGAATTGGGGGTAGCAATAGGCACAGAATTGGGGGTAGCAGCAGGCGCAAAATTGGGAGTTGCAGGATGGGGAGTTTGTGTAGGTTGGGAAATGCTAGGAACAGTGCTGGAAAAGTAAGGAGCCAAAGATGCCTAGGCAGCAAACTCTGCAGATACAAGACGTCATAATGGTATCTGCCGGAAAAGATGGGAAAAGTGAATGATTACATTCAGAGAATACTTCACCTGTAAGTTACTGCATGGAACTGTACTGTAATAACTTATTTGGTCTGCAGAGCACCTGTGTATTCAGTAACAGTATGATAATATTATATTAGTCACTATGTAGTAGTGATCATGGTGTGGCTGCATTATTTGGGCCTTATATACTGGAATCTTTTGTAATATTGTTTTTGAAGTATTTGGTGGGATTATTTGTGTACATCAGGGGCGTAACTAGGAAAGACTGGGCCCCATAGCAAACTTTTCACTGGGCCCCCTCCCCCGCAACAAACAGCCCCGCACCCCACATCTTCCACCCCCCCCCCCCCCCCGACAATGAACATTTATCAGTTTTGCGTGCAATGTAAAAATACAGCTAGGCCACTAGAGTACTCTGTCACCACATTATAAGTGGCCTATATTATACATGATGTGATCAACGCTGTAATGTAGATTACAGCAGTGTTTTTTATTTAGAAAAACTATCATTTTTGACTGAGTTATGACCTATATTAGCTTTATGCTAATGAGTTTCTTAATGAACAACTGGGCGTGTTTTACTTTTTGGCCAAGTGGGCGTTGTACAGAGGAGTGTATGACGCTGACCAATCAGCGTCATACACTTCTCCCCATTCATTTACACAGCACATAGCGATATAGCTATATCGCTATGTGCAGCCACATAAACACACTATAACGTTACTGCAGTGTCCTGACATTGAATATACATTACCTCCAGCCAGGACGTGATGTGTATTCAGAATCCTTACCACTTCTGTAGCGTCTCTGTGATATTTACAGCAAGGCAAATGATTATGTAATTGATACTAACTACTACAATTTTATTGCAGACTTAATAACACCATCCAAGGTCTCAGGATCCATGCAGGATATACTTCATCACCATGTATCCTTTCAACTTGACATGATTTTCCTCTCCTTTAGTTTATTAGCCTCCGATCTTCCTCACACAATCTACTAACGTTATACTCTCTATACACCTATTTCTTCATTGCTGTTCTTTTACTACCTATTTTACATTTATACATTACAAATGTTTTCTCTGACACTTAGAAATCGCCAATATATTCCTTAGTGCACACACATCATCTTAACTTAATAACAAGATGTATCCCCAGCGCTGCGCTCACCATCCAATCTAATTAGCCATGTGTTAGCAGTTCTCTGCACAGCCCGATGACCACTTCCGGTCCTACAAATACATCCGGTCACGTTGCTTTTCACTTGTGCGTTCCAAGCACTACGAGGCAACACATGTGACCCTACACCGGGACATAAATAGAGGATACTCCCGATCCCCCTGTAGCACCTAATAACAGCGGTCAGCCGCCATACGAATGCGCAATCCACACAGGATCCTACATTGACTAAGGTAAATCCCATCATGGGCTCAGAAATACATGAAGACTAATTTTCAAACTGTGTTGTTTACTGATGAGTGCCGTGCAACCCTGGATGGGCCAGATGGATGGAGTAGTGGATGGTTGGTGAATGGCCACCATGTCCCAACAAGGCTGCGTCGTCAGCAAGGAGGTGGTGGAGTCATGTTTTGGGCTGGAATCATGGGGAGGGAACTGATAGGCCCCTTTAAGGTCCCTGACGGTGTGAAAATGCACACTCTGCAAAGTACGTAGAGTTTATGACTGACCACTTTCTTCCGTGGTACAAAAAGAAGAACCGTGCCTTCCGTAGCAAAATTACCTCTGTGTCATTGGCTGCTATGGGCATAAAAGGAGAGAAACTCATGGTGTGGCCCCCATGTTCCCCTGACCTCAACCCTATTGAGAACATTTGGAGCATCCTCAAGCAAAATATCTATGAGGGTGGGAGGCAGTTCACATCAAAACAGAAGCTCTGGGAGGCTATTCTGACATCCTGCAAAGATATTCAAGCAGAAACTGTCCAAATACTCACAAATTCAATGGATGCAAGAATTGTGAAGGTGATATCAAAGAAGGGGTCCTATGTTAACATGTAACTTGGCCAGTTAAGTTTTTTTTGATTGAAAGAGGTTTTGATTTCTGTAAATATGTCCTCCTGATGCTGCAAATTCAACAAATTACCATTTTAGTTCTCTTTACAACCTTTAAAATATTTTGATCTCTGTTGTGCATAATAATGTGAAACAGTGCATTTTGAGTTATTTACTTCTAAAAAAAAATCTGTTATCATTAGGAGATTTGTTCAATAAAAGTTGCATTATACTCCAACGGTTGATGGCTTGAAGATTATACTGACTGTCATTTGCATCGACTATTTAGGAAAATCCGCGAAAAATAACATTTGCATAATAATTTGGAACGCGGTGTACTAGAATGCACTTTTTTGATTGATTTAGCTAGATTGTCACTAGAGATGTCTGTCGTAAAATCCCAATTTTTAATACCGTATTTATAGAAGGATGTCCCCAGTTCAGGAATTAATTTATCATTGATAACAAGGACAGCATGTAAAGCATAATTTTTCCTGTGGTGGCCCTTCAGGGGAATAGAATAGAAATTGATTTTACATTAATCAAATTCAGTCCGGATTCAGCTAATTCAAAAACTTTTGAGGCTTATGGCTTACGAATCACAGAAAAATGGTGGCCGTCAGCAAGTACAGGCCACAATTTTACAGATTACAGAAAGGATCTTATGACCTTGGGCAGGCTTTACCAAAATACCTTGCAGGCAGCCTTCCCAAAATGCGCTGCTGTTACACACACACACACACACACACACACACACACACACACAAACACACGTATGTATATCATCAGCGTTTCTGACCTGCTTGTGTCCTTTTGTAAGTATGGCCTTTTTTTGTGGTTTTGTGTATATATGTCCCCTTGTTTTTATCTGTATGGTTTGTATATCAGGAACAATAAGTTCCAGTTGGATTGCGAGCTTGCGTCCTTTTGGCCAAAATGATTACTAATACCCCAGATATTTTTCATGCTTACTTGCATTATATTTGCTTCTTTTGGACACAGCCGGGTCTTTGATGCTGGGAGAGTATGGTGTGTTGTTATCTGGCATAGCAAGCAGGGTAGCCCGCTCTATGAATTTACAACGCATCACAAATAGGCTTCTACCTGGCTATACAAGTTGCGCCTCATGACTTACACACTATCCCTCCATGTTTCACACACCTGCACCCCATTATTCTTTTATTTAGGCACTTTACTCATTACTGCCCCCTATATTTCACACATATTATTATCACTTGCACATACACTATTCATTTATTATTTTTTACTACACATCCCATGCACCACACGCCACTCCCCTCAAGACTAGTGGGAGTGGCTATTATTATTTAATGCACCTGTTCACTCTCCTTCATCAGCGTTTCTGACCTGCCTGAGTCCTTTTGTAAGTATGGCCTTTTTTTGTGGTTTTGTGTATATATGTCCCCATATACACTACCGTTCAAAAGTTTAGGGTCACTTAGAAATTTCCTTATTTTTTCAAGAAAAGCACAGTTTTTTTCAATGATGATAACATTAAATTAATCAGAAATACAGTCTATACATTGTTAATGTGCTAAATGACTATTCTAGCTGCAAACGTCTGGTTTTTAATGCAATATCTACATAGGTGTATAGAGGCCCATTTCCAGCAACCATCACTCCAGTGTTCTAATGGTACATTATGTTTGCTAACTGTGTTAGAAGGCTAATGGATGATTAGAAAACACTTGAAAACCCTTGTGCAATTATGTTAGCACCGCTGTAAACAGTTTTGCTGTTTAGAGGAGCTATAAAACTGACCTTCCTTTGAGCTAGTTGAGATTCTGGAGCATTACATTTGTGGGTTCGATTAAACTCTCAAAATGGCTAGAAAAAGAGAGCTTTCTTGTGAAACTCGACAGTCTATTCTTGTCCTTAGAAATGAAGGCTATTCCATGCGAGAAATTGCCAAGAAACTGAAGATTTCCTACAATGGTGTGTACTACTCCCTTCAGAGGACAGCACAAACAGGCTCTAACCAGAGTAGAAAGAGAAGTGCGAGGCCCCGCTGCACAACTGAGCAACAAGACAAGTACATTAGAGTCTCTAGTTTGAGAAGTAGACGCCTCACAGGTCCTCAACTGGCAGCTTCATTAAATAATACCCGCAAAACGCCAGTGTCAACGTCTACAGTGAAGAGGCGACTCCGGGATGCTGGCCATCAGGGCAGAGTGGCAAAGAAAAGGCCATATCTGAGACTGGCTAATAAAAGGAAAAGATTAATATGGGCAAAAGCACACAGACATTGGACAGAGGAAGATTGGAAAAAAGTGTTATGGACAGACGAATCGAAGTTTGAGGTGTTTGGATCACACAGAAGAACATTTGTGAGACGCAGAACAACTGAAAAGATGCTGGAAGAGTGCCTGACGCCATCTGTCAAGCATGGTGGAGGTAATGTGATGGTCTGGGGTTGCTTTGGTGCTGGTAAAGTGGGAGATTTGTACAAGGTAAAAGGGATTTTGAATAAGGAAGGCTATCACCCCATTTTGCAATGCGATGCCATACCCTGTGGACAGCGCTTGATTGGAGCCAATTTCATCCTACAACAGGACAATGACCCAAAGCACACCTCCAAATTATGCAAGAACTATTTAGTGAAGAAGCAGGCAGCTGGTATTCTATCTGTAATGGAGTGGCCAGCGCAGTCACCAGATCTCAACCCCATAGAGCTGTTGTGGGAGCAGCTTGACCGTATGGTACGCAAGAAGTGCCCATCAAGCCAATCCAACTTGTGGGAAGGCCTTCTGGTAGCATGGGGTGAAATTTCTCCCGATTACCTCAGCAAATTAACAGCTAGAATGCCAAAGGTCTGCAATGCTGTAATTGCTGCAAATGGAGCATTCTTTGACGAAAGCAAAGTTTGAATGATAAAATTATTATTTGAAATAAAAATCATTATTTCTAACCTTGTCAATGTGTTGACTATATTTTCTAGTCATTTTGCAACTCATTTGATAAATATAAGCGTGAGTTTTCATGGAAAACACCAAATTATCTGGGTGACCCCAAACTTTTGAACAGTAGTGATTTGAATGTTGCTGTCATTTTCAAATTACTAATGCTGTCTTGGTGTTAAAGAGCGTGAAAGGGGTTATATACCCTCCTAGAAGACATCAGAGAGTCAGACATGAGTTTTCTGGTCAATCGGGCACCTTGAAGTCGCAGCAAATTTATTCGATCCGGAACGCAAAGAATGGCCAATTCGACGAATTCGACCCTAAACCTAATTTTAAGAAATTATCTCATCTCTAGAATTAAACACTTGCTGCCTGGTTACCTCACAGATTACAAATATCCCAACACCCTATGAACAGCACATTTTCCGAGGACACATAAAAAATAGGGATTGTCCAAAGCAGACAACCCCTTTAAGTAAAAATACAGTCTTGTAGGGATTGATATCTCATAGATTTTCTGATAAATAGAGCTGGTCATGCCGCATTTAACATAACATTCCACTCTGTTCTCCTATACTTGCTTCTTTTTTTTAAAACCCAAAAAGAGGAGTAGATCACAAAAGAAGAGAAGGAACATTTTCTTTTGAAAATTCTGTCCTCTCATTCATTGCAAATGTGCAGCCTTCAATGGGTTGTACAGAATTAGAACAACATGGCTGCTTTCTTTAATAAAACAGTGCCACACCTGTCCATAGGTTGTGAGTAGCATTGCAGCTCAGGTGTGACGCTGTGTCTGGAAGAAAGCAGACATGTTTTTCTAATCCTGCACAACCCCTTTAAATGTATAGTGCATATATATATATATTTAAATAAACATAATTTAGTTTCATTAATTGATATTCTGACTTAATGAGAATGTACAATTCTGTAATAACCATGAAACATTTCGTAAATACATGAATAACAGATTCCTTCTTTATGTGACATTCAACATATTAAATAATTGTTTAGAAGTTTGACAAATTGGAAGTGGTGATGGCAAACTAATAATTTATTTATTAATCCAATTATACACTTTATTCAAAATGACAACGTAATGGGTAATGAGACTTAGAAAAAGTCTCTCAAACATTTTAAATATGTTCAAATATGAATCCAAGAATAGGTCTAGTCAATTGTAATATCAATATACAGATGTAGAAGCGCCAGTTTGATGTCATCGCTTTTGCATAGGACTGTAGGTAAACCTAGTGCAATAACTCAGAGAATTATCATAAAGCATAAAAGAGTCAGAATCAGAAATTCAGCTCTGCTACATTTGTACAAACTGATCACACAATGGTACCTTGTTTGTACAACTTCTTCCTGTAAAAAAAAATATAGTTTATGAAATTCTGGTGAGAGTCGTGGTAAGTAGATCATTCATCTCTTCTTAATCTGACGAACATGTATGTTTTACATGTGAAATCTCTACAATCAGGTAAGACAGCCAATAATATAAAAGTGCTGTAATATAGTAAAAGTCACTGTTGCTATCTAATATGTGCCTTAGAATTGTTCTTTATATATAATCAGCATACAGTAGCTGTAACTAGGTTTTTTTTATGACTTGTCCAGTATTTTTCGAACAATACATGTACTACTACTGTACCTGGGATTCACTCAAGTGGGCACCACATGGATTCCTGCAAGGTGAAATCATCTGAACCACCATGGGCTTTAGTTGCTCCCAGATGTCTGTCACTGGGTGTGCCATAGAAAATCTTTGAAGTATACCTCAGGTTTGCAATATCTGGGCTAATAGACTCAGGAATTTGACAAACTATAAAGCCCCTTTATAGCCGTCTATAGTTTGTCTATGGGACTCAGGGATCTGACTGTTCTAAGGTCCATGCATACGGATATGCTGTGTACATGGACTGCACCACAGGTCTGCAATACAGACCCATAGGCACTTCTTGTGCCGCCACGTGGTGCCTTTGTGAGCAATGAACAGCTCCATAAAACAGCATGCACTGGAGCATGTCGCAAATAATTCTGAGAGAATCTATGAGAAAAAAACCTACAGGTGATTTTGATTTTATACAGTACGGTATCACATTGACCGGCTGCAGATACTAGGCTTTCCTAGGATTGCCCTTGCTAATAAAAGAGAATTAGGCAATTGGTATATAAATTAGTCTAGACACCTAATATATACTTAAAAGGGGTTATCTGGTTTACAAAACCTATTTTAAAATATCACATCAGTGAAAGAGTTAACGAAAGCTGGGTCTCCTGTTTATAGCTATTATCTATTAGCCAGGGCAAAGCGCGGCTACAAAAAGTGTCTCTTTCTCTGGATGCTGCAGCACATCCATGCTTTATATGGACAGCCTAGTGAATACAATGGACACTGTGTAATGCTTAATTTTCATTAGTGCGGCGCTGCTGGGATATTGAACACTTGCTGCCAGGTTCCCGCACACGTCACAGATGATCGCTGAGGGTCCCAGCAGCAGGACTACACGTACCTGTGATTATCTTACCGTGGAGGGACTCTTCTAAGAAAAAGGGATGGTCCAAAGAAGACAACTGCATAGAAGAAAATGGGTATTGTTCATGCTGTGGTAGCACTCTAGAATACCATTGCAGCAGTTGAGCATAGAAAAGATAATTTGTTTACGCTATGAGCTATGATATGTGATGTTTTAGCTGTTTAGAAGTGATATGCAGCTACTATATCTTCAGTGTTATGTTGCATAATTCAGCATTTTATTTCCTATTATGCAATTCTATGCCTATAGGAAAGAGTCCATAATATTAACTAAGCCAAAATTGTTTCATAAAGATCCCTATCATTTTTTGTTCCAGTGGAGGGATATATGCTGGATTTTCTTCATTCTTCCCCTTTGGTCTACTGGTCTGTGTTTTGCCACATTTTCATCTGTTTTCTTGTGGAAGCTGGGCAGGCGGGTTGTCGTACAGTAGCTTGGTCTCTTAAAGTATCTGAGCTGGGGTTTCAGCACTGGAAAACAAACAGATATAATTGCACTTATCCTATGGCCACATACAGATGGGACTGGCCCACCCGAATATCAGAGGATCCTTCCGTGGGTCAATGCACAGTTTCCGTGGTCCAGTGTGCAAGAAAACATGGGAAACAGAGGCTAAACAGGAAGCAGAAGTAAACAAGCATGCCCCAAAATATTGTAAACACACAACACTCACTGGGAATGGTGGTAAATAACTTTTTTTTTCACTAGAAAATGGTGTAGCCAAGTATACATTAGGGAAAATGTTTTTTATAAGTTCTAATCTTTTGGGAGATCTCGGAAAACCACTTTAATGATATGCTCTGTGTGTGCAATGATAGGAAAGATTATTATGAAACTAACAGTGGACATGCACATGTTCTGTGTAGATAGATAGAAGACCCTCAGAATAATTTCCTCTGGTGGGCCAAGGAACCTCGGTCTGACGCTGGTCAAATACAACTGTAGA
The DNA here is from genome assembly GCF_050947455.1 of Rhinoderma darwinii. NCBI lineage: Eukaryota > Metazoa > Chordata > Amphibia > Anura > Rhinodermatidae > Rhinoderma > Rhinoderma darwinii. Next base: position 221,551,038 of record NC_134691.1, on the reverse strand, counting down.
AAATGCAGAATAAACTTGAGAAATATCCTATGCAGACTGTTCTCTACTGATTAAGGCCCTATTGACAATAAGGTCTGTGATGTACATTTAGTAGTCTAGGGTCTTTATAAGGACCACTATAGTGGATAGTAGTCTGGTCTGGAATCTGTATAATGAGATAACAGTCCGGTCCGGGGTTTGTATAAAGGGATAGTAGTCTGATCTAGGGCCTGTATAAGGGGATAGTAGTCTGGTCTGGGGTCTGTATAAGAAAATAGTAGTCTGTGGTCTGTATAAGTGGATAGTAGTCTAGTGTCTATATAAAAATATAATAGCCTGGGGTCTGTAAAAGAGGATAGTAGTCTAGTCTGGAGGCGGGAAAGGGAATAGTAGTTTGGCCTGGGATCTGTATAAAGGGACAGTAGTCTGGTCTGTGGTCTGTATAAGGGGATAGTAGTCTGGTCTGAGGTCTGTATAAGAAAATAGTAGTCTGTGGTCTGTATAAGTGGATAGTAGTCTAGTCTGGGGTCTGTAAGAGGATAGTAGTTAGGCCTGGGGTCTGTATAAGGAAAGTGTAGTCTGATCTGTGGTATGTACATAGTTACATAGTTTGTACGGTTGAAAAAAAGACACATGTCCATCAAGTTCAACCAAGGGATGGGAAAGGGGAAGTGGGATGGGAAAGGGGAAGTAAAAACAATTCTACACATAGGAGCTAATATTTGGGGATAATAGTCTGGTTTGAGTTCTGTATATGAAAATAGTAGTCTGGTGTCTGTATAAGAATATAGTAGCCTGGGGTCTGTATAAGGGAATAGTAGTCTAGTCTAGGTTCTGTAAACATGATAGTAGTTTGGCCTGGGGTTTGTATAAGGGGACAGTAGTCTGGTCTGTGGCCTGTACAAGGGGATAGTAGTCTAGTCTGGGGTCTGTATAAGAAATTAGTAGACTGGGGTCTGTATGAAGGGGTAGTAGTCCAGTCTGGGGGTCTGTATAAGGGGATAGTGTTCTAATCTGGGGTCAGTATAAGAGGACAGTAGTCTGGTCTGGGGTCTGTATTAAGGGAATAATAGTCTGGTGAGGGCATCTGTATTTAGGGGGAGTCTGTTCTGGGGTCTGTATTTTGGGGGAGTCTGGTCTGTGGTCTTTTTTGAGGGGGTCTTATTTATTTAAGGGGTGTGGGATCATTTATATACATTTATAATGTTGAATGGTATTTCAACCTGAAAACACAAGCTAGCATGCCTTGTATGGTCTGCAAAAGAGGTGTGGTCTGCAATAAAAGGGTGTGGCTTATGGGGGAAATTTGCATGCCTCAAAACTGGCGTCTCCCTGTAGGACATTTCCAAAAGTTGGCAAGTATGGTTTTGATACATTTGTGCTAATCTCACAATATATTAAATAAGACCTTTGCTTTTATCATGCACCTTGTTTTATAGTCAATATGATTCTGATGTCACACAAATGGAAAACCTACCAGGTAATTTAAGCAGATACGGAGAATCAACGGTGCAGGAGGAATCGTTTAATTTGTACCTCGTATCTATGGAAAAAATACATAAATATCGAGTTAAATACTATTATAGTTTCTACAAGGAATTAATTTAATCTGAAAACCTGCACGAAAACATGAAAAGAAATAGAGAAATAGAGTGGCTAATCTGCTACTTTTTTGTTATCGGAGTGCTACGTATGTATTCTACAAAGGAGGACGCAAGTGATGTCATTTTCTAATAAACAATGCACTGCAACTCATGCTGATCCAGTGAATTTGCTTGTAAAGAGAGAAAACATCCCTCCCACTAGTAATTGACATGGCCGGTTTTAGGCAAAGTGTGGCCCTGGGCAAAATTACAAGAGGAGCCCCAAATTTTAAACTAATGTTCCAAAAACATAGTTGCATTCAGTCAATTTGGTAAATGAAAACATATATGAATTTGGTATCGCTGTAACCGTATTGACTCACAGAAAAAAAGTTAACATGTCATGTCACGCCGTAAAAACAAATCCCCCCAAAAAATTGAGGAATCGCTGTTTTTTTTCAAATTCAACCCCACAAGGAAATTTTTTACAGTTTCCCAGTACATTATATGGTACAATAAATGGTGCCAGAAAAATCTACAACTCATCCCGCAAAAAAACAAGCCCTCATACTGCTATATCACTAGGAAACTGAAAAAGTTATAGCTTTTGGAATGTATTGAAGAAAAAACAAAAGTGAAAACCTGAAAAATGGCTGTGGAGGGAAGGGGTTAATCAGGTCCCCTATGCACACTCACTGGTCTTGAGAACACAAACCTCTTTTCTTCCATTACTTTACTCTGACGCATAGTATTATTGCTGCAATATATATTCAGACCACAGATAATATATGTCACAATAACAGAGGATATAGAATACAGAGAGGCCATATAGTACTTAGGCCTTATTCACACGAACGTATAATACCTCCATGCTACGCGCGTGATTTTCACGCTCGTCGCACAGACCTATGTTAGTGAATGGGGCCGTTCAGACTGTCAGTGAATTTCACTCATCGTATGTGCGCTGCGTGAAACTCATGACATGTCCCTATACTTGCCCGCGTTTCGCGCAGCAAGCACCCATTGAAGTCAATGGGTGCGTGCAAATCGCGCTCAGCACACGGAAGCACTTCCGGGTGCCGTGCGTGATTCGCGCAACAGTAGTAAAATAAATGAATGAAAACATAAAAGCACCTTGTGCTTTTCTGTTTGTAAACATAAAAACAGAGTGTCATCATGATTCCGGCTGCGCGAAAATCACGCAGCCACGCACCATATGCTGATGACACACGGACCTTTTGCGCGCGCAAAACGCAGCGTTTTTTTGCGGGCGCAAAACAGTCACGTCCGTGTGAATAAGGCCTTAGGCTATGTTCACACTGAGTTTTTTTGCAGGCAGAAAATTCTGCCTCAATATTCCATCTGGAATTTTGAGGCAGATTTTGATCTGCCTCCACGCCGTTTGCCGCGTTGCTTGCAGCGTTTTTTGCCTGTAGCCATTGAGTGCCGTGGGCAAAAAACTACGACTTTCTCTGTCTCCCATTGATGTCAATGGGAGGTCACATAGTTACATAGTTACATAGTTTGTACGGTTGAAAAAAGACACATGTCCATCAAGTCCAACCAAGGGATGGGAAAGGGGAAGTAAAACATTTCTACACATAGGAGCTGATATTTTTTTGTTCTAGGAAATTATCTAAGCCTTTTTTAAAGCCATCTACTGTCCCTGCTGCGACCAGCTCCTGCGGTAGGCTATTCCATAGATTCATAGGTCAGAGACGTAAACGCCCGAAGATAAGGCATGTCACTTCTTTTACGATTGGACCCCGCACAACTGATAGGTCATTAGTTGTCCATGCCTGGACAACCCCTTTATGTACACCTTCGAAAGCGATTTATTTTTTATTTTATTTTTTTTTAAAAGGCCAATTAGTGTGTTTTGTGCAACTTTATAATTAGTTTTTTTTTTTTATTATTTGTACTTTTTGAGATACAGCTGCTTTGTATCCTTTGTAACCCGACGCTGATGTGAACGAGGCCTTTAAGAGTATATATGCAGCTCTCATATACAGTCTTTAGCACTATTTTGCCTGGCTTCATGGTATTATTATAAAAACATGCATTTAGACAGTGTATGAATGCAGCACAATGCCATAGAATATTATCTCTGGGGTCTGATTTATTTATTTTATTTTATTTTATGGTCTAAGTTACTTAACCCTGGGGTTTGTTTCTGAGCAATGAGGAGGTACATATAATATGTGTCTATGATATGTGTATATTTTTTTCTATAACACAGAAGGTTCTACAAGAGAAACGCAACTTTTATATTTATTTTATAATATTTATTGCCCATATTCTGCAGTTGTTAGAAATATCCCACATGTGGCCCTAGTTGAAATGCCCTAATGGACAGAAGCACCGACCTCAGAAGTAATGGAGCACCTAGTGGATTTTGGCGCCTTCTAGCTCAGAAGGGAAGGAGCACTATTTGGCTTTTAGAGCTCAAATTTAGTTGGAATGGTTTTCGGGTGCCATGTTGCATGTGCAAAGCCCCCGAATGACCAAAAGAGTATAAACCCCACAAAAGTAATCCTATTTGAGAAACTACACCCCTTAAGGAATTTATTGAGAGGTATAGTGAGCATTTTGACCCCACCGGTTTTTTTTCTGAATTTAATGGAATTAAACAGTGAAAATTAAAATCTACGTTTTTTTTTCTAATAAAATTTAGTTTTAGTTCAGATTTTTCCATTTTCACACTAAATAAAGGAGAAAAAGAACCCCAACATTTGTAAAGCAAACTCTTCTGAGCACGGCCATACCCCATATGTGGTCATAAACTGCTATTTGGATACACGGCAGGGCTTAGACAGGTAGGAGCTCAAATTTTGCTGGATTGGTTTCCAGGTGCCATGTTGCATATGCAAAGTCCCTAAGGAGCCAAAACAGTAGAAACTCCCCAAAAGTGACCTAATTTGGGAAACTACACACCTCAAGGAATCTATCTAGGGGTATAGTGAGCATTTAGACCCCACAGGTCTTTTGCAGAATTTATTCGAATTAGGCCGTGAAAATGAAAATGAAAATGTTTTTCCCACTAAATTGTAGAGTTTCTTCATTTTGACAACGGATAAAGGAGAAAAAGCAAAACAACATTTGTAAAGCAATTTCTCCTGAGTTCAGCAATACCCCATATGTGGTCATAAAATGCTGTTTGGACACACGGCAGGGCTCAGAAAAGCAGGAGCGCAATTTGGCATGCAGATTTTGCTGGATTGTTTTTAGGGCGCCATGTCGCATTTGCAAAACCCCAGTGGTACTAGAGTACAGTGGTAGCCCGTAAGAAGTGACCCAATTTTGGAAACTACACCCCTCAAGGAATTTATTATTTGCCTGGAGATATGACAGGGCTCAGAAGTGAAGAGCAACATGCGCATTTGAGGTTTATTTTGGTGATTTTCGCAGCATTGGCCCACAATTGCAGGGCTCTGAGGTCAAATAGTAAAACAAACCCCCAAGTAGTGACCCCTATTTTTGAAACTACGCCCCTTAGGGCATTTTAAGGGCTGTAGTGCGCATTTTGACCCCACATGTGTTTTAACATTAGAAATGAATGTGCAGGTGCAAAGTGAAAATTTACAATTTTCCACTAATATGCCATTTTAGTGCACAATATGTTGTGCCCAGTTTGTGCCAGTGAAAACATTGTTAAGCGGGTTCTCCCGGGTATGGTGATGCCATATATGTGGATGTAAACCGCTGTTCGGGCACACTGTAGGGCTCAGAAGGGAGCCCCATTTGGCTTTTGGAGCGTAGATTTTGATTTGTAGTAGTTCTGTTCTGTTTGGGGTTTTATTGATATTAGAGTTTATAATGTGGAGGCATATGTAATCTGTGCAGAGTACATCAGGCTACAATGAGAGGGTCTAATAATGCGATAAATAAATAATTATCTGTAGATGTGTGGCCTGTGTCGCACTGATAAACGGTGCCCAATCTTATCCGCTTTTGCACATTTTACGTCGCCATATTTTGAGAGCCAGAATTTTTCTATTTTTTGAGGGCTTATTTTTTGCGGGACAATCTGTAGTTTTCATTAGTACCATTTTGGGCTACATGCAATTTTTTGATCACTGTTTATAAAAAATGTTGGCAAGCAAGGTGACCAAAAACCTACAATTCTGACATTGTTTTTTATTCTTTTTTTTTTTTACAGTGTTCGGGCTATAAATGACATTTTTACTTTATTCTGTGGGTCTATCTGATTACGACGATACCATATGTATATACTCTTTTTTATGTTTTGAAGCGTTTCCACAATAAAATCACTTCTTTTTTTAAATAATTTATTTTTTGTGTCCCCATATTCTGAGAGCCATAACTTTTTTATTTTTCATTCAAAAAAGCTGTGTGAGGGTTTGTTTATTGCGGGACAGGTTGTAGTTTTTATTGGTACTATTTTCGGGTACATGCAACGTTTTGTTCACTTTTATTGTATATTTTGGGAGGGGTGGTGACCAAAAAATTGTTATTCTGGCATTGTTTTTCATAGATTTTTTCGGAGGTGTTCACCGTTCGGGGAAAAATAACATTATAGTTTTATAGTTTGGGTCATTACGGATGCTGTGATACCAAATATGTGTACTTTTTAATGTTTTCATTTTTATTTTATTTTTGAATACATTTTAATTTTATTACAGGAATAAAGGCAGCTTTTATTTTTTTCAACTTATAACTTTTATTTTTACACTTTTGTACAACATTTTTATAAGTTTTTTTTAAACTTTTTAGCCCCACTAGGGGATTTGAAGGCCTGCACCTCCATGTGACACAGACCAGTATGGCGATTTCTTCTGATGAGACATGTTTGCTCCTCACTTCTGCAGCCATTTCCAGCCTCTATGGAAACACAAAAATTCAGACACCAAGGCCCAGGACCATACATTAAAGGGGTTGTCCGGGCATGGACCGGTTTTTCATACCGATGACCTATTGATGTGCCCGGACAACTCCTTTCAGACTAATAAATTAGAATGCATACAGACACCAGACATTCTAAACTATTGCCGTCCCCAGACCAAAACCCCCCTAAGCAAATACAGACCCCAGAACAAGCACCCTAAACAAATACGGACCCAGAACAAGCACCCTAAATACAGACCTCGGACCAGGCCCCCTAAATACAGACTCCATAAACTAATACAGACCCCAGACCAGACCCCTAAATACAGACCCCAGACCTGACCACCTAAACTAATGACCCCAGACCTGACTTCCCAAACTAATACATAACCAAGACCAGTCCCCCTAAACTAATACGAACCCCAGACCAGGCCCCCGAAATACAGACCCCATAAACGAATACAGACCCCCATACCTGACTCTCTAAACTAATACAGGACCCAGACCAGACCCCCTAAATACAGACCCCCATAAACTAATACAGAGCGCAGACCAGACCCCATAAATATACAGACCCCAGACCTCCTAAATACAGACCCCAGACCAGACACCAAAATACAGACCCCAGACCAGACCCCCTAAATATACAGACCCCAGACCAGACCCCTAAATACAGACCCCAGACCAGACCCCCTATGTACAGACCCCAGACCCCTTAAACTAATACAGAACCCCAGACCCCCTAAATACAGACCCCTTAAATTAACAGACCCCAGACCAGACCCCCTAAATACAGACCCCCAGACCCCTTAAACTAATACAGACCAGCTAAATGCAGACTTCTTAAACTAATACAGACCCCAGACCTCCTAAATACAGACCCCAGACCAAACCCACTGAACTAATACAGACCCCCTAAATACAGACCCCCTAAATACAGACCCCAGACCAGACACCCTAAATAAAGACCCCTTAAACTAATACAGACACCAGACCCCCGAAATACAGACCCCAGACCATCTAAACGCAGACCCCCTAAATACAGACCCCCTTAACACAGACCCCAGACCCACCCCTTAAACAAATCCATGATCCCCTTATACTTACCTAGCAGCTCACCTCACCTCATGGTCTTCTCTCTTGCTGCTGTTGTAGGACCTGCGGTCATGTGACCAGCAGGTCTCTAGTCAATAACAAGAACTGCAGACATAAAGTCATGTGACCTTTATGTCTGCAGGTCATTTACAGGACGTACACAATGCCGTTTTGTCATAGTTTTTGCTGCGATTCGTGGCAAAAAAACGCATTGTACTTTGGGTGGCCATGGGCCCCCCGGGAGCCTCGGGCCCCGGGCAGCCACCCAAAATGCCCAATGATGATCCACCATTGGCTGTAACTAACAGCTGACACCCGCCTTCTGAGGTCGCCGCCATCTTCCGTTTGCAGCTGGAAAGCCTTTTAGACCCTGCCGGGCAGGGCCTAACAGGCCTCCATACTTGGCAGACAGGAGGCCATTGTTATGCCTCCTGTTGCCAACAGCCTATCAGCTAGCAAACTGAATTCCTGGCTCTTTTTGTCAGGTAACTATGCTGCAGTGCTTTGATTGGTCAGTCACTACTGACTGACCAATCACAGCAATTGCGGGCTGTTCCGTGCTGTGATTGGACTCCCGCGCATCATAGTGACTATTGGCTGATAGCCGATATCACTGTTCTGTCACCATGTCTTTTGACATGGTCAAAGAAAAAAAACCATGTCATAAGTGTACCTCATAGTGCCTAAAGGTAGAGCAAACCATGACGTACAGTTGCATTATGGTGCGTTAAGGTGTTAACATCCTATTTTGTTTTTATTCTGGTAAGATCATTGTCATCATACTTCGTTTATAAGGACAGTGACTCTTATGGATTAGACAGTACTTAGACCAAATCACATGTAGTAGTTTCAGTTTTTCCAAGTTCTAACTTAATCTCTTTTGGATAGAAAACATTTAAATAATCACTCTCATCCTGAAGCTTGAGGGGATAGTATCATGACAGACATTCATGGCATATCCACAGGATATGCCATGAATGTCTGATAGATGTGGATCCTGATAGATGTCTGATAGGTGCGGGTCCCATAGCTGTATCTATCTCCAGAACGGGGACCCCGACTCCGACCCACATAATGAGGCAGCCACTGGCCGCCACCTCCATGTGGGGAATCAGTGCACAGAAGGATAGGTTTCCGGACACAGCGTAGCACACCGAGCTATGCTGTATACGTGACTTGGGAGCTCCATGTAGTCAGCAAGTTCTGCTGTTTTCAGTAACCCGTCCTGCTGTGCACTGATATTTTGCCTGAATGCAGCAGCCATCGGCAGTCTCACCATGTTAGGTGGGGTTGGCCGACCCCGTTCAGGAGATAGGTGAAGGTCCCAGAGGTGACTCTAGTGTACACCTCTTTACAGAATACAATATTTCCTTCCTAATCTCAGATAATTCTAGATGAATCTAGTTTGTGAAGTGGTGTGCCTGAACCTTAGCTCACAGTCAATAATGAACATTTTGGAGCAATTTCCTCAGGGCAAATATTAGGGGGGGTATAATCAAAATCTTGTTATTGAGCCAAATATAGGTTATTTAAACTCTTCAGGACACACCCTGATTCTGAGATTTTTTTCTAGTGACATATTGTACTTTATGTTAGTGAAAAAATTTAGTTGATAAATTTTACATTTATTTGTGAAAAATAAAAACTTAGCATTTTGCTAAATTTAAACGTATCTGCTTGTAAAACAGATAGTAATACCACGCAAAATATTTACTAATTTATATTTTCCATGTGTCTACAGTACTTTATGTTGGCGTCGTTTCTTGAACGTCCATTTATTTTTCTAGGACGTTACAAGGCTTAGAACTTTAGCAGCAATTTCTCACATTTTCAAAAAAAATTCAAAAGCCTATTTTTTCAGGGACCAATTCTGGTCTGAACTGGCTTTGAGGGGTATATATATTAGAAAACCCCCATAACTCACCCTATTTTAAAAACTGCACCCCTGAATGTATTCAAAGCAGCATTCAGAAAGTTTCTTAACCCTTTAGGCGTTTCACAGGAATTGAAGCCAAGTAGTGGTGAAATTTACACATTTCATTTTTTTTTTGCCATGTTAAATACTTTTGTGTCAGAAAATACAAAAGTATAGAAGGTATGATACCTTTATTGGCTAACCATAAAAGTTGTATATGCAAGCTTTCAGAGCACAGAGGCCCCTTCTTCAGGCAAGTTAACAAATGAATGACAGAAAAAAGCACAACATTTGAATGTTAATTAAACTAGCCTGAAGAAGGAGCCTGTGTGCTCTGAAAGCTTCCATATAGAACTTTTATGGTTAGCCAATAAAGGTATCATACCTTCTATACTTTTGTCTTTTTTGACACAAAAGTATTTAACATTGCATATTGTCTCTGGCTAACAGAGGGTACTACACTATTTTTTGCCGAAATTTATTTGTAATAAAAAAAATTGTGTAACACAGAAGGTTTTTTACCAGAGAAACGCAACTAAAGTTTTTAGAAATATCCCACATGTGGCCCTTGTGTGCAAATGGACTGAAATACCTGCCTCAGAAGCAAAGGTGCACCTAGAGAATTTTGCAGCCTCGTTTTTTTTAGAATAAACTTATGCAACATGTCCAGTTTGAAGAGGTCTTGACAGTGGAATCCCCCCAAAAGTGACCACATTTTCCCCATTTTGGAAACTACAGCCCTCAAGGAATTTTTCTAGAGGTATAGTGAGCATTTTGACCCCAAAGGTTTTTTCCAGAATTTTTTTCCACAAAAATATTGACATTTTCAGTTTCACAAAGGATAAAGGAGAAAAAGCACCCCAACATTTGTAAGACAATTTCTCCTGATTACAGCAATACCCCATAAGTAGCCATAAATGGTTTTTCATTAGAAATTTCAGGACTGATCCTTTTTTTGGTTTTTCAGTTTTATTTGTCAAACCCCACCTTTCCAAGAGCCATAACTTTTTTATTTTTCCGTCAATAGAGTGGTGTGAGGGCTTATTTTTTGTGGGAGGAGTTGTAGTTTGTAGTTGTATGGCCTCCGGTTGCCATGACAACCAACGGCAATACCCGCGATCGATCCCCGGGAAAGTTTGTTGCTGCAACAAACTTTCCCTGCGATGCCATGATCACAAGATCACATGATAGGGACCTGAACCAATCAGGTCCCGATCATGCCTCCGGGACCAGAGGCAGGTGTCAACAGCACAATCCAGGTGTCAGCACCACTCTGAGACACCCGATCGTTCTGTTAACACTCACCGTGAATTCACATCGGCTCTGCACAGATCCCAGCAAGCGCCCACAAGAATTTACAGTTAACGGTCGGGAACCACTTAACCCCTTCCCGACCACCCCACGTAGATTAACGGGCTGCAGAGCTGGTCCTTGTGCCTGGAGCCTGTTAATCTATGTGTGCTCCTAACAGAGCACACAGGCGCCCCCCGCAGCCCGGCATCTCCCAGTGCAGGCTGCTACTAGCAGCCTTAGTACTGGGGGAAAACATCGGGTCAATGTTCCGGACCGATTAACCCCTTAAATGCGACAGTCAATAGCGACAGCCGCATTTAAGTTGTTATAGCAACATCGGCACCCCGCTACGCGATTGCGGGGGGCGATTGTTGCGGGGGGGTGATTGCTATGGCAACCGGAAGCCTAACAAAGGCTTCCGGTCTGCCATCTATTGAAGGCGATTACGTCCTGCCAGAGGCAGGAACTAATATGCCTCCTGTCAGTGTGAAACTGACAGGTATAATACCCTGCAATACATAAGAATTGCAGGGTATTATAACAACGATCCAACAATTGGATCTTCAAGTCCCTAGTGGGACTAAAAAAAAAAAAAAGTAAAAAAAAGTTACAAAATGTCAAAGTAATAAAATTTAAAAATCGCCTTTTTTCCCTTATAAAGTCCTTTATTATTAGAAAAAAATTAATTAACTATGCATAATTGGTATCGCCGCGTCCGTAACGGCCTGAAACATAAAACTATAATGTCATTTATCCCGCACGGTAACCGCCATAAAAAAAATAATAAAAAAACAATACCGGAATTGCTATTTTTAGTCACTTCAGCTCCCAAATAATTGCATAAATAGGGATCAAAAAGTCGCATGTACCCAAAAATTGTAACGATAAAAACAACAGTTTGTTCCGCAAAAATCAAGCCCTCAAACAGCTTTCCTGATATAATAATAAAAAAGTTGTGGCTCTTAGAATATGGAGACACAAAAACAAAATATTTTTTTTAAAACCGTGATTTTATTGTGCAAACACCATAAAACCTAAAAAACCTATATACATATGGTGTCGCCGTAATCGCATCGATCCACAGAATAAATTAAATATGTCATTTATAGCCCACGGTGAACGCCGTAAAAAAAAAAGATTAAAAACAATAGAAGTTTTGATGGCCTAATTACACTAAATTCAGCAAAAAACCTATGGGATCAAAATGCTCACTATACCCTTAGACAAATTCTTTTTAGGGCTGTAGTTTCCCAAATGGGGTCACTTCTGGGGGGTGTCCACTGTTTTGGTCCCTCAGGGGCTTTGCAAATGTGACATGACACCCGAAAACCAATTGAATAAACTTGACTCTACAAAAGCCAAATAGCGCTTCTTCCCTTCTGAGCCCCGCTGTGTGTCCAAATAGCCGTTTATTACCATACATGGGGTATTGCCGTAATCAGGAGAAATTGCTTTACAAATCTTGTGGCACTTTTTCTTCTTTATTCCTTGTAAAAATGTATAATTTCTAAGTTTTATTGAAAAAAATTTAGATTTTAATTTTTACGGACTAATTCCACTAAACTCAGCAAAAACCCTGTGGCGTTAAAATGTTCACTATACCCCTTGATAAATTTCTTCAGGGTGTAGTTTGCCAAATGGTGTCTTTTTGGGGGTGTTTCCACTGTTTTGGCACTACAAGACCTCCTCAAACCTGACATGGTGCCTAAAATATATTCTAATAAAAAGGAGGCCCCAAAATCCTCTAGGTGCTCCTTTGATTCTGAGGTCTGTCCATTACCACACTAGGGCCACATGTGGGATATTTCTAAAAACCACAGTACCTGGGCAATAAATATTGAGTTGCGTTTCTCTGGTAAAACCTTTTGTGTTACAGAAAAAAATGGCTTAAATTGGATTTTCCGACAAAAAAAATAAATTTGTAAATTTCCCCTCTACTTTGCTTTAATTCCTGTGAAACACCTAAAGGGTTAAGAAACTTTCTAAATTCTGTATTAAATACTTTGAGGGGTGCAGTTTTTAAAATTGGGAGACTTATGGGGGTTTCTAATATATAAGGCACTCAAAGCCACTTCAGAACTGAACTGATACCTATAAAAATAGGTTTTGGAAATTTTCTTGAAAATGTGAGAAATTGCTGCTAAAGTTCTAAGCCTTGTATCGTCCTAGAAAAATAAAAGGACTAGGTGAACACTTTGTAATTACTTGGATTTCTGCATATATTAGTAGTAAAATGTGATCCGATTTTTGAACATCCTTTTCTTTTTCTAGGACGTTACAAGGCTTAGAACTTTAACAGAAATTTTTTCAGGGACAAGTTCTTTTGCGAAGTGGCTTTGAGAGACCCATACAATACAAACCCCTCAATTGATGCCATTTTAAAAAATGCACCCCTCAAAGTATTCAAAACAGCATTTAGAACGTTTTTTTTAGCCCTTTAGACATTTCACAAGAATTAAAGCAAAGTAGAGGTGACATTTACAAATTTATTTTTTTTTGCAGAAATTCATTTTCATTTTTAATAAATTTTTTTCGGTAACAGAGAAGGTTTTACCAAAGAAATGCAACTCAATATTTATTGCCCAGATTCTTCAGCTTTTAGAAATATCCCACACTTTTCCCCAGTGTGCTAATGGACTGAAGCACAGGCCTCACAAGAAAAGAAGCACATAGAGGGTTTTGGGGCCTTCTTTTTATTTTAGGCACCATGTCACGTTTGAAGGTCTCGTGAGGCCAAAACAAAGGAAACTGCACCCACAAGGATTTAATCTAGGGTTGTAGTGAGCATTTTGACCCCTCAGGTGTTTCATAGATTTTTTTAGAATTTGGACGTGAAAATAAAGAAATTTTTTTTTTCCAATAAGATGTCGTTTTAGCTAAAAAAAAAAAAAAAAATTCCACAAAGAATAAAGCAGAAAGAGACTGCAACATTTGTAAAGCAACTTCTCCAGCGTATGTAAATACCCCGAATGTGGTCATAAACTGCTGTTTGGGCACATGGCATTGCTTAGAAGGGAAGGCGCACAATTTGGCCTTTGGAGCGCATATTTTGCTGGATTGGTTTCATGGCACCATCTCGCATTTGCAAAGCTCCTAAGGTACCAGTACAGTGGAAATTTCCCAAAAGTGACTCCATTTGGGAAACTACAGCATTTTGACCCCACAGGTGTTTCATTGTCTTTATTAGAATTCGGCAGTGAAAATATATATATATTTTCTTTCAATAAAACCTGTGGGACCAAAAGAGTGAAAACTACCCAAAAGTGACTCCCTTTGGGAAACTACACCACTTGAGGAATTCATCTAGGGGTGTAGTGAACATTTTGAACCCTCAGGTGTTTCATAGATTTTATTAGAATTTAGACGTGAGAATACGTTTTTTAAAATTTTTCCAATAAGATGTCGTTTTAGCTAAAAAAAAAAAATCTATTTCCACAAGGTATAAATTAGAAAAAGCCCCCAACATTTGTAAAGCAACTTCTTCAGAGTACGGAAATACCTCATATGTTGTCATAAACTGCTGTTTGGGCACACGGCAGAGCTCAGAAGAGAAGGAGCTCCATTTGCATTTTGGAGCAATGATTTTGCTGGATTGGTTTCTTGGCACCATGTCGCTTTCGCAAAACCCCTGTGGGACCAAAACAGTGAAAACTGCCCAAAAGTGGTCATAAACTGCTGTTTGGGCACATGGCAGGGCTTAGAAGGGAAGGTGCGCCATTTGACTTTTGGAGCGTATATTTTGCTGGAATGGTTTCTCGGCACCATGTCACATTTGCAAAGCCCTTAAGGTACCAGTACAGTGGAAACTCCCCAAATGTGACTCCATTTGGGAAACTACACCACTTGAGGAATTTATCTAGGGGTGTAGTGAGCATTTTGACCCCACAGGTGTTTCATAGATTTTATTAGAATTGAACAGTTAAAATAAAAAAAGAACTCTAACATTTGTAAAGCAACTTCTCCAGAGTACGGAAATACCTCATATGTGGTCATAAACCACTGTTTGGTCACACGGCAGAGTTCAGAAGAGAAGGAGCGCCATTTGGCTTTTGGAGCACAGATTTTGCTAGATTGGCTTCTTGGCATCATGTCGCTTTTGCAAAAGCCCTGTGGGACTAAAACAGTGAAAACTACCCAAAAGTGACTTTCTTTGGGAAACTACACCCCTTGAGGAATTCATCTAGGGGTGTAGTGAGCATTTTGACTCCACGGGTGTTTCATACATTTTATTAGAATAGGGCAGTGGAAATAAAAAAAAAAATTTTTTTCCAATAAGACATAGTTTTATCTGAAAATTTTTCATTTTCTCAACAAATAAAAGGAAAAAAACATTTGTAAATCAATTTCTCCCGAGTACGGGAAAACCCCATATGTGGTCATAAACTGCTGTTTGGACACACAGTAGGGCTCAGAAGGGAAGGAGTGCCATTTGGCTTTTGGAGGGAGTGCAGATATTGCTGGATTGGTTTCTGGGCGCTATGTCGCATTTGAAAAGCCCCTGTGGGACCAAAACAGTGGAAACCCCCTAGATGTGACACTATGTTGGAAACTGCACCCTTCAAGGTATTCACCTAGGGGTGTTTGAGAATGATAATCCTGCATGTGTTTTCCAGATATTAGTGGAATGTTAAGAGTGAAAATATAATTTTTTCTGTAGCTATGCCAATATGTGGTTCGCAGCTTGTGCCACCATGAAAAGACAGCTTCCTAATTATTATGCTGTGTTTCCCGGTTTTAGAAACACCCTATATGTGGCCTTAGTCTTTTGCCTGGATGATCAACAGGGCTGAGGAGTGAAAGAGTACCATGCAAAATTGAGGCCTAATTTGGCATCTTACAAAGTATTGGTTCACAATTGCAGAGGCTTTGATGTGAAATAATAAAAAAAAAAAAACCTGAGAAGTGACCCCATTTTAGAAACTACACCACTCAATGCATTTATTAAGGGGTGTACTGAACATTTTAACCCACGGGTCTTTTCCATAAATGATTGCGCTGCTGATGGTGCAAAGTAAAAATTAAAATTTTTCCCTGGATATGCCATTTCAGTGGCAAATATGTCATGCCCAGCTTGTGCCACTGGAGACACACACCCCAATTTTTTTTTAAATGGTTCTCCTTGGTTTGACGATGCCATATATGTGGAAGTAAACGGCTGTTTGGGCACGCTGTAGGGTTCAGACGGGAGGGAGTGACTTTTGGATTTTGAAGAGCAGATTTTGCTTGGTAGTAGTTTTATTTAGAGTTTTACTGGTATTTCAGTTTATAATGTGGGGGCATATGTAAGCTGGGCAGAGTACATCAGGCGCATAGTCAGGTGGTATAATGATGGGGTAAAAAAAATAATAATCCCTAGATGTGTGTTACGCTGCACAGGCCAGTATTGCACTGATAAATGGTGTCCTTTCTTATCCCCTTATCACACTCCGCACCTTTGCAATTTGGGGAATTTTGCTAGGAAGTGTTGTCCTGGTATAATATGGGCACCCTCGCTTCCAGCAGATATGTTTGGACCCTCCCCTTCCTGGTTCCCTAATTGTAAGGCCTTGATAAATCGCCTCTTGAAACAGAAGAAATGTTCCCCTCGGGCCCGCACAACTGCATATTTTTCTTTCCTGACCTTAACTAATTTTATTTTTTCGTAGACATAGTGGTATTAGGCCTGTTTTTTTGCAGGACGATCTGTAGCTTATTGGTACCATTTTGGGGTACATGCGACTTTTTGATCACTTTTTAGCCTTTTTTTGGGAAGCTAGGTGACCAAAAAACAGCAATTCTGGCTTCGTTTTTTCGTCTTTGTTTTGTACAGCGTTCACCATGCATTAGAAAATTACATCTTAAATTTACTTCCGTACGTTTCTGGCGATACCAAATTTATAGCATTTTTTTATGTTTTACAACTTTTTCACAAAAAAATGTAAGTGTTATAAAAAGAATCAATTTTTTGTCGCCATGTTCTGCGAGCCATAACTTTTTTAATTTTTTGTTGATGGAGCTGTATGGGGGATTGTTTTTTGCGAGACGAGCTATAGTTTTTATACGTATCAGTTTTGGATACATGCAAGGGAAAAAGGGCGATTGTGTTTTATTTTATTTCTTAAAAATTTTATTTTATTTTTTTACAACTTTTTTTCCCCTTTTTTACACTTTTTTTTTTAGTCCCAGTAGGGGTTTTGAAGGTCCAACTGTTTGATTGCTGTTCTAATACATTGCACTGCCTATGATCACTGACAGCAAGCCCATTAGGCTCCACCTCCGGGCGGGGCCTAATCTGCTTCCGTAATCTGCAGGGCAGGAGGGCCATTGTTAGGCCTCCGGTTGCCATAGTATCAGTCGGTAGCCCTGTGATCGCATTGCAGGGCTGCCGATTTGCTACAGACCACTAAGATGCAGCGATTGCTTTCGATCGCTGCATCTAAGGGGTTAATGGCAGGGATCGGAGCTGGCTCTGGTCCCTACTGTTACAGCAGGGTTTCAGCTGTAACATACAGCTGACACCCACCGCTGATGACGCCGGCTGAGCTCCTGAGCCGGCCCCATCTTGCCATCAGCTACGGAAGCCTTTTAGGCCCCGCCTCTGGGCGGGTCCTAGGAGACTACCATAGCCGACAGACCAGGAGGCCAGTATTAGGCCTCTGGTTGCTATTGCAGCCATCAGCAGCCCAGCGATCACAAAGCCCCCTCAGATGCTGCGATCTCTATTGAGCACAGCATCTGAGCGGTTAATCAGCCTGATCGGAAACTAGCTCTAGACCCAGCGGTTACAGAAGGGTGTCAGCTGCAACATACAGCTGACACCCGGCGATGATAGTGCGGGCTCAGCTCCTGATCAAGTACTATCACCACAACGTAACCGTACTGTGCTTTGCGTGTATATATATATATATATATATATATATATATATATATATATATATATATATATATATATATAGTGGAAGTCGGGAAGGGGTTAAGTTACAATCATAGACAAACACAATCTAACTAAAGTATTAACACACAAACAGTTGTACTGTTCATCTTTTTTATTGAGCCTATAACATGCACAGTGCAGAGAAAAAAAAGTAAGTGAAACCGTGAATTTAATAACCTGTAGATCCCATTTTAGCAGAAATCACCTTCACCAAAAGTTTCCTGCAGCTGCAATTAAGATTTTAACAATGATGAGGAAGAATTTTTGACCATTCCTCCCTGCAAATGTGTTTCAGTTGGTCAATATTTCTGGGATGTCTTGTGTGAACAGCCCTCTTCAAGTCATGCCACATCATCTCGATAGTGTTCAGGTCAGGACTCTGACTTGGCCATTCTAAAACACAAATTTTTTTCAACCATTATTTAGTTAATTAACTTGTGTGCTTTGGGTCTTGTTGCATCACCCAATTTCTCTTCAGCTTGAGGTCATGGACTGCTGCCCTTACATTCTGCTGTAAAATGTTTTAATACACCTTTGGATTCATTATTCCCTCAATGATCGGAAGGCATCCAGGCCCTGAGGCAGCAAAGCAGCTCCAAACCATGATGCTCCCTCCGCCATGCTTCATAGTTGGGATGAGGTTTTTGTGTTGGTGTGCAGGGTTATTTTTCCTCCAAACATAGCATTGTGCATTTGTGCTAAAATGTTCCACTTGTCTCATCTATCCATATAACAGAAGTATTGTGTAACATCCAGGTGGTCTCAGGCATACTTGAGATGGGCCACAATGTTTTTTTGGGTCAGCAGTGGCTAACTTTGTGGTGTCCTTCCAAAAACAACACTCTTGTTCAGTGTTTTTCTCTAATAGTGGACACATGAACAGAGGTTTTTGCAGTTTGTAGTCTTCAATACAATAGTCTTTTTCTCCATTTGTAGACAATTTGTCTAACCGTGTATTGATGTATACTCAAATCTTTAGCGATGCTTTTGTAGCCTTTTCTAGCTTCATGCATCACTATAACACATCTTCTGAGGTCTTCTTGAGGCATGGTTCACACTAACCAATCTTTCTTGAGAAGAACAGATCTGTCAGTAACAAGGCTTTATGTGCCTTTATTTAATGGGCAAAGAACACTTCCAATATCATATTTTAACTAAAAGACCTTTTGCCTTTTAGCTCTTTGACAAGTCATTAACACAGAGGTTCTCTAACTTATCCTCCATGCACTATTGATCTTTACTCAATTTGCTCAATAAATATACATGAACAGTACAACTGTTTGTGTGTTATTAGTTTAGTTACATTGTGCTTGTCTATATTTGTGATTTGTAACAATCAGATGACATTTTATTAGTAATCAATTCAGAAATCCAGGTTATATAAAAGGGTTCATATAATTTTTCTTGCAGCTTTAAGACATGTAGGATATAGATTTAGATAGTGAATTGGATCCACACAATATCTCCAGGACAGCACGGCACCTGACAGAGCTCAGAAGGGAACATGTTATCATCTGAATCTCATCGAAGTAAGCTAATAAACAACGTTTATTAGATTTGTAACCCCTTAATGACCAAGCTATTTTTTAAGGTTTTCCATCATCTCATTCAAAGAGATATACGTTTTTTATTTTAGCATCGACATAGCTGTATAAGGTCTTGTTTTTTGCTGGACAAGTTGTATTTTGTATTAGCACCATTTTGGGGTACATAGAATTTATTGATTAACTTTTCCCAAAAAAATTTGGGGGATAGAAAAAAAACAGCAATTTCGCCACACTTTTTTTGCGTTTTAAATTTACACCATTTACCATGTGGTATAAATAACCCAATAACTTTATTCAGTGGGTTGTTACGATTGCAACAATACCAAATGTATATAGATTTTGTATGTTTTACTACTCTTACACAGTAAAAACACTTTTTTTTCCAAAATTATTTGTTTTTGTGTCTCCATATTTCAAGAGCCCTAACTTTTTTATGTTTCAGTCGATCTAGCTGTATGAGGCCTTTTTTTTTTTGCGGAACGACTTGTATTTTTCATTGGTTCCATTTCGGAGTAGATGCGACTTTTTATCAAATTTTTTTAAGGGCAGGATTTACAGAAAACAGCAATTTTTGCATTGTTTTTGATTTTATTTTTTACTGCAATCACCATGCGGGTTAAATAATGTAATAACTTTATAGTTGGGGTCGTTACGGACGCGGCAATACTAAATATGTGTAACTTTTTAACATTTTTTTAATAATAAAGAGTTTTGTAAGGGGAAAAGTGGGGTTTTTATTTTTTTCCACTTGTTTTTTATTATTAACTTTATTAATTTTTTCTTTTACTTGTTTATTAGTTCCACTAGAGGACGTCAATAAGCGATCGTCCGATCGATTTTATAATACACTGAAATACTTTTGTATTGCAGTGTATTACTGCCTGTCCGTGTAAAAATAGACAGTGATCTGCTAGGCCGTGCCTCTGGCATGGTCTAGCAGGCATAGCTGGTGGCAGAGCTGGGGCCTTTATTAGGCCCCCGGCTGCCATAGAAGAAACCGGCACTCTTCAATCACACACAGGATGCCGGTGGGGGGAGAGAGGGAGCCCCCTCCCTCTCTCCAAAACCACTCAGATGCGGCGCTCACTTTTGAGTGCGGCATCTGAGGGTTTAAACAGGTAGATCGATATTGATATCGATCTAACTCATTAGAGCAGGGAGATTTAAGGGCTCCCTGCTCTATTTATTTATTCTGATGCAGCGCCGTAAAAAGCCAATTGCATCAGAATAAAGCCGTTAGTGGCTGTCGTAAAAAATTAATGGACGGTCACTAATGGGTTAATCTACCGTACATTAAAAATTATATTATCATTTTCTTCTAGTAGGTCTCTTTGAGAGAGGAGGAATGTTAAAATTTGATATCTGCTTAGCATTGTGTAGTAACAACATAAACAAGCACACTTCCAAATCCTGGTGTATGCCAGTGTAAAATGCTTGTGTAGCAGACTTTCTATTCCCCAACACAGTACATGCCTATTGAGGAATATGGTACACATCCCTGAATAACAGAAATGCAGACCTGAAATATATTCTTATGAACAAGCCTCAATAGTAAATTTGTACAGGGTCTACCAAAGGAACTGAATTGCCTCTATGGGCCCACAGTAACAACAGGCTCCATTAAGCTCCACAGGAAATACTTGTCACAAGTAACCTATGAGACCTTATTAATGATATGAGTGCAATGACAACAGCAGTTTACGACAGCTCAAACACTTTTTCTGTATATCTAGTGTAATGACGGGGTAGGGAGACAGACAGGTGAGCCCTAATCTACCCGCCACTCAGTCCCTGCCTACTTGCAACGACCCGTCCTAGGCGACGGGGTACAACTGGGCGACGGTCTCTACGCTCAGTAAGTGCACGACAGACAAACAGACAAGGGTACACAGAAGCTAGGGAAACGGGGCAGCTACCCACGGAGACACCGTGAGCAACGAGAGTAGTGAACGAGCCGAGTCAAACCAGGAGTGCACGAGGAGAGTGGTCAGTAAGCCAAGGTCAATAACAAGCAGAGGATCAGTAGTTCAAGTAGCAGCAGCAGAGCCAGGAAACAAGCAGAGCAGAATCACAGGCAAAGGAGGAACAGGAAAGGCAGGTATAAATAGACAGTGGGCGGGAGCTAGCACCGTCTGGCCAGGCTGTGATAGGCTCTCCCACTCCTAAGCCTGCCATCCTGAGTGGTGGAAGATGGAGTCAGTCTCACAGACATAGGAGCAGGTGCAGACTGATTACCCACGGGCGTCGACACAGAAACTGTGTCTGGCAGATCCTTTACAGTACCCCCCTTTTATGAGGGGCCACCGGACCCTTTCTAGGTGGACCTGATTTATTGGGGAAATGAAGGTGGAACCTCCTGAGCAATACCCCAGCGTGAACATCCCGGGCGGGTACCCAAGTCCTCTCCTCAGGCCCGTATCCTTTCCAATGGACCAGGTACTGGAGGGAGCCTTGGACCATCCTGCTGTCCACAATCTTGGCCACCTCGAACTCTACCCCCTCAGGGGTGAGTACAGGGACCGGAGGTTTCCTCGAGGGAGCCAAGGACAGGGAGCAGCGTTTAAGGAGGGAGGCATGAAACACGTTGTGTACTCGAAAAGACGGGGGCAACTCCAGTCGGAAGGAGACGGGGTTAAGGACTTCAATGATCTTGTACGGCCCTATAAACCGGGGAGCAAACTTCTTGGACGGCACTTTAAGGCGCACATTTTTAGAAGATAGCCACACCAGATCCCTGACCACAAACAAGGAGTTAGCAGAACGTCTTCTATTTGCCTGACTCTTTTGTATGCTCTGGGACGCCTCTAGGTTCAACCTGGGCCCAGACTGTGCACAGTTCCTGATGAACAACATCTACCTCGGGATTGTTGGAACTACCAGGTGAAACGGAGGAGAACCGTGGATTAAACCCAAAATTACAGAAAAAGGGGGAGACCCCTGACGAGTTACTGACCCGGTTATTAAGGGAAAATTCGGCGAGGGGAATGAATGAGACCCAATCATGTTGACAGTCAGAGATAAAACACCTTAAATATTGTTCTAGAGACTGATTAGTCCTCTCCGTTTGGCCATTAGTTTCAGGATGGAAAGCCGAGGAGAAGGACAGATCAATCTCCAACTTTTTACAGAAGGCTCTCCAAAACAATGAAATAAATTGTACCCCTCTGTTAGAAACTATATTGACAGGAACCCCATGGAGACGCAGTATGTGTTTGACAAACAAGGTAGCTAACGTCTTAGGCCTCATTCACACGGCAGGGTTTCCCGGCCGGGTGCCGGCCGTTCATAAATCGGCCGGCACCCGGCTGCATTGGGAATAATAGACCACTAATGGGGCTATTCACACGACCGACTTTTTGACGGCCGGGAAAACCGGCCGTCAAAAAATAGGACATGCTCTATCTTCGCCCGGGTACCCGGCCGCCCGGCTCCCATAGAAGTCTATGGGGCCGGGTAATACACGGCCATCACCGGGATCATCACTGCGCTGGCTCACTTCCCCTGCTTGAAAAGCACCCTGGCCCGGCGACACCTTCGATGGCGCCGCTAGCAGCTGCAGCTGCTGCGGCTGCTACTACTGTAGCGACGCCACTATAGCAGAGCGGGGAGGTATCTCCACGCTCTGCTATGTGCTAGCCGCACTTTAGCTCCTTGAAGGAGCGAAATCCCCGTGTTTTCGGGGATTCCGCTCCTGGACAGAGCGCTTGATGTCTCTGTCCATATCTGGGCAGTGACATCAGGGGAAACTCCTGAAGCGGAATCCCCGAACACATGGGGATTCCCCTTCAGGAGTTGCCGCTGATGTCACTGTCCGGATCTGCCCGGCCCGGCACGGATGCAAAACTTAATGCAAACCGGCCGGGCAAAATGGCCGATTTTACCGGCCAACACTCGGGCTCGGGAACGACCCGGTCGTGTGAATCCCGCCTTAGCATTGGGTAGTTTCTTGAGGGGCACAAAGTGGCACATCTTACTGACGCGGTCTACTACAACCCACACCACCGACTTGCCTTGAGATGGACGCAAATCGGTGATAAAATCCATGGAGATATGGGTCCAAGGTCTCTGGGGAATGGGCAAAGAACATAGCAAACCCGCTGGTCGGGACCTGGGAGTCTTGGACCTAGCACAAACCTCACAAGCAGCGACGTAGGCCTTAACGTCTTTTAAGCAATCCAGGCCACCAGTAGTTTCTGGCAATGAGGTGCTTGGTACCCAGGATGCCTGGATAGCCAGATAGTGCCGAGTCATGATTTTCCCTAAGTACCCTTAGCCGGAATTGCAGGGGAACAAACAGCTTGTTCTCAGGAAGGTTCCCAGGAGCTGAACCTTGATCAGCCGCAATTTCAGAGACTAAATCAGAATCAATAGAGGAAATGATTATACCAGGAGGCAAAACACAAGCAGGATCTTCCTCCGAAGGAGGGCTGGCCATGAAGCTACGCTATTTTTAGACCCAGCCCTATAGGTGACCAAAAAGTTGAATCTGGTAAAAAATAACGCCCATCGAGCTTGTCTCGGGTTTAGCCTCCGGGCAGATTCTAAGAAAACCAGATTCTTGTGGTCGGTAAGGACCGTTACCTGGTGCCTAGCCCCCTCTAGGAAGTGGCTCCACTCTTCAAATGCCCATTTAATGGCTAAGAGTTCGCGGTTGCCAATATCATAGTTACTTTCAGTGGGCGAAAACTTCCTGGAGAAGTAGGCACAGGGACGGAGATGGGTGAGGGACCTGGTACCCTGGGACAAGACAGCCCCCACTCCCACCTCGGAGGCGTCAACCTCCACGATGAATGGCTCCATTTGGTTGGGCTGAACCAGCACTGGGGCCGAGATAAAGCACTTCTTAAGGACCTCAAAAGCCTGGACAGCCTCAGGAGGCCAGTGGAGGAGATCAGCACCTTTGCGAGTAAGATCCGTAAGAGGCTTAGCGATGACCGAGAAGTTAGCAATAAATCTCCTGTAATAATTAGCGAACCCCAGGAAGCACTGTAACGCCTTCAGGGAGGCAGGTTGGACCCATTCCGCCACAGCCTGGACCTTGGCGGGGTCCATGCGGAATTCATGAGGAGTGAGGATTTGACCCAAAAATGGTATCTCCTGCACCCCCAACACACATTTTTCGGTCTTAGCAAACAGTTTGTTTTCCCGAAGGGCCTGGAGCACCTTCCTGACATGCTCAATGTGGGAGGACCAGTCCTTGGAAAACACAACTATGTCATCAAGGTACACTACAAGAAATACCCCCAGGTGGTCTCTTAAAATCTCATTTATGAAATTCTGGAAGACCGCGGGAGCATTACACAACACAAAGGGCATGACGAGGTATTCGAAATGACCTTCGGGCGTGTTAAACGCAGTCTTTCACTCATCCCCCTCTTTGATGCGGATAAGGTTATAAGCCCCCCGTAGATCAAACTTAGAGAACCATTGGGCCCCCTGAACCTGATTAAAGAGATCAGGAATCAAAGGAAGGGGGTACTGGTTCCTTACAGTGACCTTATTCAAGTTCCGGTAGTCAATGCACGGCCTAAGACCACCATCCTTCTTCCCTACGAAGAAGAAGCCAGCACCTACCGGAGAAGTAGAGGGGCGAATGTAACCCTTGGCCAGGCATTCTTGGATATACTCTCTCATGGCTTCACGTTCGGGACAAGAGAGATTAAATATCCTACCCTTAGGGAGCTTAGCTCCTTGTACCAAATCGATTGCGCAATCATATTCTCTATGAGGAGGTAACACTTCGGAGGCCTCTTTAGAGAAAACTTCAGCGAAGTCCTGAACAAACTCAGGTAGAGTGTTCACCACCTCAGGGAGAGAAATAGAATTAACAGAAAAACATGACGTCATGCATTCATTACCCCATTTGGTAATTATCCCCCACGTGGGATTGTGCAACTGCAACAAGGGAAGGCCTAAAACCAAATCGGACGATAATCCCTGCATCACCAGTACAGAGCACTGCTCCAAATGCATGGAGCCAGCAAGGAGTTAAAAAACAGGGGTATGCTGTGTAAAATAACCATTAGCAAGAGGAGTGGAGTCGATACCCACTACCGGGACAGGTTTAGGCAAATCAATCAATGGCATAGCTAGAGACATAGCAAAAAATTCCACAGACATAATATTAGCAGAAGACCCTGAATCCACGAAGGCACTGCCGGTAGCAGACCTACCACCAAAAGAGACCTGAAAGGGAAGCAAGATTTTATTAGGTTTCATCTTTACGGGAAATACCTGTGCGCCCAAGTGACCTCCCCGATGATCACTTAGGCGCGGAAGTTTTCCGGCTGCTTATTCTTACGCCTAGGACAGTTGTTCACTTGATGCTTGTCATCCCCACAGTAGAAGCAGAGATCATTCTTCCTGCGGAACTCTCTACATTGTTGGGGGGACACGGAGGCCCCGAGTTGCATAGGTACATCCGAGTCTTCCGTGGAAGAACGAAGCAACGGAACCTTGGGAGGCATCATGGGGGAGTCAGAGGAGAAGTTACAAAAACGTTCAAGTCGTCGTTCCCTGAGACGTCGGTCAAGTCGTACCGCTAAAGCCATAACCTGATCTAGGGAGTCAGAAGAGGGATAGCTAACTAGCAGGTCTTTCAGGGCGTTCGACAGACCCAATCTAAACTGGCACCTCAAGGCAGGGTCATTCCACCAAGAAGCTACACACCACTTCCTAAAGTTAGAACAATACTCCTCAACAGATCTCTTACCCTGACGTAAGGTCACCAGCTGACTCTCGGCAAAGGCAGTCTTGTAAGTCCCGTCATAAATTAGCCCGAGAGCAGAAAAGAATAGATCAACGGAGGAAAGTTCAGGGGCGTCAGGAGCCAAGGAGAAGGCCCATTCTTGGGGCCCGTCCTGGAGCCGGGACATAATTATACCCACCCGCTGGCTCTCAGAACCTGAGGAGTGGGGCTTTAAGCGAAAATAGAGCCTATAACTCTCCCGAAAGGAGAAAAAAAGTCTTCCGGTCCCCTGAGAACCGGTCAGGCAACTTGAAGTGGGGTTCAAGAGGTGAGGTGGGGGCACTACCAGGGTAGCATCATGCAGGTTGTCCCTCTGAGCCAGTGCTTGGACCTGTAGGGAGAGGCCCTGCATTTGCTGAGCCAGGGTCTCAAGGGGGTCCATAGTTGTGTCAGGGACCAGGGTAGACTAGGTATATGGACCTGTGATTATGTAATGACGGGGTAGGGAGACAGACAGGTGAGACCTAATCTACCCGCCACTCAGTCCCTGCCTACTTGCAACGACCCGTCCTAGGCGACGGGGTACAACTGGGTGACGGTCCCTACGCTCAGTAAGTGCACGACAGACAAACAGACAAGTGTACACAGAAGCTAGGGAAACGGGGCAGCTGCCCACGGAGATACCGTGAGCAATGAGAGTAGTGAACGAGCCGAGTCAAACCAGGAGTGCACGAGGTACAAAACGCAGAGCAGGAGAGTGGTCAGTAAGCCAAGGTCAATAACAAGCAGAGGATCAGTAGTTCAAGTAGCAGCAGCAGAGCCAGGAAACAAGCAGAGCAGAATCACAGGCAAAGGAGGAACAGGAAAGGCAGGTATAAATAGACAGTGGGTGGGAGCTAGCTCCGTCTGGCCAGGCTGTGATAGGCTCTCCCACTCCTAATCCTGCCATCCTGAGTGGTGGAAGATGGAGTCAGTCTCACAGACATAGGAGCAGGTGCAGACTGATTACCCACGGGCGTCGACACAGAAGCTGTGTCTGGCAGATCCTTTACATCTAGACAATGATTCCTCAAAATCATTTGTGCTGTTGGTCGAAGGTACCCCAGTCAACATCTAGCTGAGTCCGCATGTGAATAATAGAATGCCAACGTCCAGCTTTAAATGAACACAAATGGAAATCCACCACTTACAACTCAGTCACCTCAATGTTAATGTAGCCGCATAACATCAATAAACATCCTACATTCTTTTTTTTCTCTCTAAAAAAAAGTTTATTTTTGTCTATAAACAGATAAACATTATGTGAGCCTGGCTTACATCACTAGATTCATTTTTGTCTGTGGTTCAGTGGTTATAGACTTGATTGCCACATTATTATAAATATATTTAGCTCATCCAGCTAGAAAAATATGTATTTACTAGTGTATGATCAGTGTAGCCATTGTTGACATTCAGTGGAGCCTTTTCATGGAAATGTACAAATTGTCCTAGAAATGAAGATTATTATAAGATTGTGACACATGCAGTAATCCTTGTGCTCTCTTCTAGTACAGTACTATGTCCTCTAGGATGTCATTTAGGGAGTACTACATCAAATTGGTAGAGCAAACTGGGCTTACAAATAGAGATTTCTGGAGCAATTCGACCAAAAAAATAACTATTTAAGCTCTGTTCACATTGCATTTTTCTTTTGTTACGTTGAAGTGCCAGTGTTTTTGATGACAATAACTGCTATTCTTGCTATCAAAAATACTGGAACCCCGAAAAGAAAACTGATGGAGCCCATTGTAAGTTGATGTGTTTCAACAGGATTCATTTGAAGATAGTTCCGACATATAGTACTGGTTCTGGTTCTGTTAAGAATGGAAGCCATGACAGTAGTGCTAACAGAGTGTTAGTGATCATTTCAAAGTGTAAACGCATACAATTAATGGATTCGAAAATAATCTTGTCTGCTATAAAAATATATTTTGTAAATGACCAGCCTAACCCTAATTCTATAATAGAGAGTCAAATCTTACTACATAAACCTAGCCTATTGTATATACAAAAAAGTCCAAATAGGTTTTGTAAATCACCTTGCAAAGTAGTGACTACAAGACAGATATTTCTCTTATAAAGATACTTTAGACCCCATAGCATTTTATACTAAACCTAATATTGAGCACATTGAAGCATCAGATCATAGAGGTGAAGCTTTCTTCCTGTGATGGGGCTGGCATGTGTATTTAGGTGGCATCAATACTCCATGTTTTTATGTTTCCACTTGATTTGCAAATGGAGGCAATGACTAAATCTTTAACTATCAACTTAGCTAGTCAGCTATTGCTTGTGCTTTTGGGGTACCCATAAAACCCATACTGAGCTATTATAGGGTATGGAATTAGCCATCTAATAATGTTTGGATACTTGAAATTCTGACTGACTGTTACCAAAGTTGCAATGTTGTATTAAAAAAATTTTTTTTTTAGTACAATTTAAATATTCTTCTGAACTAAATGTATTGGTAGTCATGCTTAGTCTTTTAGGGGCCAAGTGACTTAGTACCAGGCTGCATCAGACTGGTTCCTAAAAGTTCAATAGTAACAAGTCAGGTCAAATAATTCCACCCAGAGATAGAATTGAGCTGGCCTCACATCTCATCATGGGTATACCTGTCTTGCTGAGTAAAGTCACCATATCTTTTGTGATGGAATTACCTTTGACAGTTTGAAGACAATCTATCATAAACATTGATTAAAGCAGTATTAGGCTTCGTTCACATCTGCGTCAGGACTCCGTTCCGACGTTCCGTCTGAGATTTCCGTTGGAACGGAGCCCTGACTGACACAAACTGAAACCAAAGGAGTCAGCATGGCAAGGCGACTGGCACCATCATAGAAGTTCAGCAATTTGCAATGTTTATGATCATAGCCTCAGACTGGCATGGACATGGCTATTGGATCAAGAGGAAGCAAGTTACAGTACATCCCCATCCAACAGCTGCAGTAATGTTGCAGCCATGATGTCTACCTGACAAAAGACGAGTTTACATATTGAATATTAAAATCTATGTCTGCATTTGTATAGGTTTCCGTATATAGAATAGTAGGCCAGATAATGAGTGGTTCTTCAGTTAGCAAAGCTTAAAAAGAGAGCAACAGCTGAAAAGGCAGATTTTGCCATGTCCACCTTGTTGATCTGTCATCTGCACCATTTACCAATGAGGCCCCACTGAAGGTCAGAGAACAGCAGCAGCAGTACTACATGCAGCA
The DNA here is from genome assembly GCF_050947455.1 of Rhinoderma darwinii. Classification (NCBI taxonomy): domain Eukaryota; kingdom Metazoa; phylum Chordata; class Amphibia; order Anura; family Rhinodermatidae; genus Rhinoderma; species Rhinoderma darwinii. Next base: position 221,521,926 of record NC_134691.1, on the reverse strand, counting down.
ATGCCATTGAGTTGCCCCAAAATGATAAGTATTCCCAGAATATGAAACTCTCTTTAGTAACTATTATTGTGCAATAAGGGCTAGCCTCTTTAAATGATTTGAACATAAATCTCATTCTATGTAAAGAAGTGTTACAGCAAATTGTGATAAATATTAGAAGAAAAAGATATAAAAATAATAAGCGCTAAAGGTTTAGTCCATTATTTCCATTTGATACCAGCTTTTTTTTCTTCCTGCCTTTTACACAGTTCATTGGCAAACGTATAAAGATGAGAAACCGCCTTTTTCCAGATGTGCCTTAAGAAACCAATATTTATGGAAGACCTTGACATGTTAATCTGTAAATGAGCTTTCATCACATAAATGAGACATTACATGGGTTGTTCTTCAGGGTTTTTTTTTTTACTAAACACATATTATGAAAAAATAATAAATATTAGTGATAAAATTAACTCTAACATATCTCTTGTACATTACAAATAAAAACACTCAAATAGACAGTGATGAACCCTGTGAAGCACGTGTGAAGCCATGGTGCAGAGCCTTGGATCTGTGAAGTTCTGCTTTAGGTGCAGGATGATCATCCGTTATTTGGCTTATACAAGCACATGCGCAAACACACTTTAGACTTCTGGGACACATGAAATTATGGTAGTGCAGGTTTCACAATTATTTCCATGTGAATGTTCGTTGAATTCACTAAGGGGCTTCTAAGCCCCAACTTAATGTTGTAATGACCAATGCTTTAGAGTTCCCCTGCTTATTTTGCCTGTTGTGTAAAAAGCCAAGTCAGTTTTATATTACTTTAAAAAAAAAAAAAAAGGAGAGCGTTAAAAAAAATACACAAAAAACTAGTCTTTAACTGTAAAGGAGCCAGTGGATGCCTTGCTTATAAAGCTAATGCCTTGTATTTCCAAGAAACTTGTCTTTGTGGAAGTAGGGACAGAATGAAGAAGCACAGCTAAAATGATGCACTTTATTGGCATTCTTTTTTACTCTTCTTTATCTGGAAAATAAAAAGAAATAAAAGGAGAGTCACTTGTGAGTCCTTTCCGCTTTGATCTTCCATCTGAAAGAAAGCTACTGATAAAAGAAACCATCAGGGATATCAAAAAGCAGCAATGAGTTTGGCACTTTAGATTACCATGTGTAATACTGTTTATGTGGATGATGATGATATTTGTCCACAATGACACTAGCTACTTGCTCAGGGGTGGGACAAGCTCCCTTGGTGCCCCAAAGCAGAAGTATCATAATACCCTTTCCCCATCATCGGTTCTTTTTGTTTAGCATGATAGCTGTCGAATAGCCTATGAGCTATGTCAAGCTATGAGCCTTGACTCACCCAGTAGGACACAATCTGTGTGTGTAATGTATTTATATGTATGTGCAGATGTGTCTGTGTCTCAAATTGCCAATTGCCTGACCCCAAATCACCCCAGCCCTTGCCTTGCTGCACATGATTGGGAAAGATGTATAAAAAGGGAGAATATGCCTAAAGCAGCCAATGAGGTTACGTCACTTCTCCATATCATACAGGAAATGTCAGAATAGGTCTGATTGGTTATCACATGCAATATGACTCGATTTATTTGCCCTATTTTTTATTTATCACTTCTAATATATTATTTCACAGAATATCTGATTTGGTGTATCGGACTATCAATCTAGTTAAAAACTAGTTATTTATGTGTGTGCTGTCTTTGTTTTATGAATACTCGGATCTCAGTAGGTAGGTTACCTCACAAAAAGCTCAGCCCATTCTCCTTTCATCTCCATAAATTAAATGTCCACACTTGAACAATATTTTATTTATTGAATCTAAACAGGTAAAAAATTTGGTGCTGATTAATTTCTTAATATAATTTTATAGCAGTCAAAGCTCTATTTTTTTTTTTTATACTATGGTCCAATACCTTTCATAGATGTAGAGCTTAATTAACCCTTTCATGACCAAGGGTCATTGATACCCCTGTGTTCAGGTCAAATCTTCATTTCTGATATGCACTTCTTTAACTGGTTGCCGACACAGGACGAGTATGCTCGTCCTGAGCGGCGAGCACTTCTTGCAATAGGACGAGCATACTCGTCCTGTGTGACAGCCGTCCCTGCGCGCGTCTGTGCGTGCGATCGAGAGCGGGGCAACGGCTGTAATACACAGCCACGGCCCCGCTCTGACAGCGGAGAGAAGAGAAACATCTTCTCTCCGCTGTTAACCCTTTGAACGCCGCGATGACAGCTGATCGCGGCGTTCAAGGAGAGGGGACTGCACATTGATCGCGTCACAGAAAATAACTGTGACGCGATCAAAGCCCACAACTCGTATGGCCAGACAGCCCAGGGTCCAGTGAAGGACCCCAGGGCTGTCTGAACATATTTCCTGTTGTTAGGGCATACTGAGGTATGCCCTAACAACTGCCTGTGTACGATCAGTAACAGGCTAATGTACTGGCATATAGATCTATGCCAGTACATTGCAGTTACAAAATAAAAATCAAAATGATAAATCCCTTTATGGGATTAAAAAAAAAAGTTAAATGAATGTAAAAAAAAATAATGGTAAATAAATAAATAAAAAGTAAATAAAATACACAAAAACACACATTTTTTATAATAAATAAACTTTTTAAAATATAAGTCCCAAAACATGAAATAATATAGACATATTTGGTATAGCCACGACCGTAACAACCTGTACAACAAATGTATAACATTATTTATGATGATCGGTGTATGGTGTAAAAAAATAAATATTAAAACTGCTGCGCAACTGCTTTTTTTCTGCATTTTAATCTAATTAAAAATGTATAGAAATTAAATGATAATGTATTTGTACCCAAAAAATGGTACCTACATAAAGTACAACTCGTCCCGCAAAAAACTAAGTCTCATACAACTACGTCGTACAAAAAATAAAAGCGTTATGAGCGTCGGGATGCAAAGAGGGAATTTAAAAAAAAATTGCTCTGTCCTCAAGGCTAAAATTGGCCGTGTCCTTAAGGGGTTAAATGATAATATCTTTGCAACCGCTATGAATACCCTAACTATTTTTACTTTGTTTGTTTACAAGACTTATGAGACTTTAATTTCCTAGATTAATTAGACAAAAAAGTCTCACAGGACACAAGAGTGTAAGGGTGGGATGCAAAGAGTCTCAACCACCCACAATATTTCAGAGATACGGACTCTAAACCATGATATATAAACTTGAGAAAAAGAGTACAAAGATATCTAATGTTAAGAAAATACAAAATCTTTATTGATCAAACACATGGGAATCTAAAACACGTTATTAACTGGATCAAAAAATGAATATACATTAAGTAGAAATTGAGTATAGGCAATATATGGCACAAATGAGAGTTAGGTATAGACAATATATGGCATAAAAAGTCACTCATCTATTCTAACACATGTTAGTAATATACTCATATAGGTCGGCATATGTCAGAGCAGAAAAAAAGTGAAAAGTTGAAAGTGACGATTATCATCTAGTAAACAAAGACGTCACATTAACTGTGTGTAGGACCTGACAAGGCCATTGCCATATGCTTACCCATAATCAGTAGTGAAGTAGTATGACCCAATGGATAAAGTGATGCCCCGACGCGCGTTTCGCGTACAGCTTCTTCAGGGGGTACACTACTGATATTCCTATTTTACATTATGTCCGCAGTACAGAGTAATGGCTTTACATGACTTATAAGTGAACAATTGATTATTTTAAATACAGATCCAATATTTTATGAGTCAGGGAAAGAAAATGATTGATTGGAGACTACGTTCCTTCCTTTGTATCAGTGTTGTGGGCACAAGAACAATATATTCAGCTATCTAGTGAGAGGTCGATGCATACAACAACCCACATGTCTACATCCTGGTTTCTTCTTTCTATATTGCTTGCGAGTTTGACTTGTGGTTAGGAGGGAGAAATTACATTGTTTGCACTCAAAACTGAATTGTGAGGTTTGTCTAGAAGTGTGCTTCAGAGGAGACTGATTCATATTATGCATCTGTGTCTTTTGTCTTATCCTATGCCGTAAAGTGGTGGCTAAATATCATTGACAAAAAAGTTGTAAGAAGAGATTATTGTTTTCTCATAAAATTGTAGAATTGATATATAGGTTCACTTGTCCATCAAAAAATAGGTATGTACATTTACAATAATGCTTACAGAATTACAAAAATCAAACCATGTATAGAACGACCTTGAGAATTAAAACTTTTAAATGAAAAATATTGATCAAAGCATAGTATATATTATCATTGCTATATATTCATGTACGCTCTCATACAGCAGCCCAAGTCTGGATCCAATTACATGCTCAAAACTGGAGCAATGGGGTAAAGTGCTAGTCTAAAACGCTCCCCAAAACTTTTGATAGACATCTTTAGAGTGTTCTGAAGGAAATAAGCAGGCATACACATTGTGGATATATTAGTTTGCAGATTTCTATTATTTCCCATTAAGTGCCATATGCTCACTTAGTCCCGCTCCAGCACCTTTTCTGGAGAGTAGAGACTGCCAAAACAATCAGGGAAGAGGGCACCATGTTTAAAACAGCTACTGTATGCACTTTCCTCTGTGCCGAATATTACAGTGTATTCCCTAGCTAGGCTCTTTTCTCGTGTATAGGTTGTATTGTAGGGTTGCACGATGCATCGAAATATCAATACTATTTACATGCTGTGCACCCACAAACAGTTCAATAACGTTAATTCATGCATTTCGATACTAAGCTCTGCGGCCGCACAGCTTAGTATTGCAAGTGTAATACAGCCATTCCCCCGCTCCTGACAAGTGTGCGCGCGGTCAGCATAATGTAATCGCAATACTGCACAAAGTATCAGTATGGAAGTCCAAATTCTGATATCATGACAACCCTAGAGTATTGACTACAGTGCGACCTGGCTTGGCGACTACTTTCCTGACTACCGCAACTTTACTACATAACCGACTCTGATACATAACTGTGACTGAGTCTTGGATCATCTGACTAATCTCCTGAATACTGAAAACTGTGCTGCATACCTGGCTTTTACATTATTGACCCCTGGCATCCTGACTTTCTCACCCCTGGTATCGCATCTGTCTCTGCTTGACACTTGTTGCCAACTTCTGGATTGCCGTCATAGACTTTTTTTTTTACTCTTGCCTGTTTTTCGCAGTATCTGCACCAAAATTAGCACGATATTCCGCAGCAAACCCGACCCGTGTAACATACCCAAATTGTATAGATGCATGCAACATATCCTAGCTTTTTTAAAGGACACTGTATAGGAGTTGTAAAATAAAAAATAAAAAACAAGGTTTTCCCATCACTCTGCACTCAAAACCCCATAATCACAAAGTGAAAACAGAATTTTAGACATAAAAATTAAAAACACAAATTTCGCATGGACTTAAGTTTTCAGACCCTTTGCTATGACTCTTGAAATTTTGCTCTGTGTGTCTCCCATTTCTCTAGATCATCTTTGAAATGTTTTTACACCTTAATTGGAGTCCACCTGTGGTAAAATCTTTTGATTGTACATGATTGAAATGCCTGTAGAGCTCAGAGACAGGATTGAGTGGAGGCACAGATCTGGAGAACGGTACAAGAAACATTCTGCTGTACTGAAAGTTTCCAAGAGCAGATGGTCTCCATAATTCCTAATTGGAAGAAGTTTGGAACAACCAGGACTCTTCATAGAGCTGGCCGCCCCAGCAAATGAAGTAATCGGGGGAGAAGGGCTTTGGAAAGAGAGAGGTGAGAAAACAAAACAATAGTCACTCTGGCTGAGCTCCAAAGATCCTGTGTACAAATGGGAGAAACTTCTAGAAGGTCAACCATCACTGCTCATCACCTGCCCAATGCCATCCCTACAGTGAAGCATGGTGGTGGTAACATCATGCTGTGGGGGTGTTATTCAGCGGAAAACACAGGGAGACTGGTCAGGGTTGAGAGAAAGATGGATGGAGCAAAGTACAGAGATATTCTTAATGAAAACCTGATCCAGAGTGCTCAGGACCTCAGACTGGGCCAAAGGTTCACCTTCCAACAAGACAATGACCGTAAGCAAGTAGCCACAACAACACAGGACTGACTTAGGGACAACTCTGTAAATGTCCTTGATTGGCCCAGCAAGAGCCGTGACTTGAACCCAATCAAACATATCTCGAGAGACCTGAAAATGGCTGTCCACCAACAGTCCCCATCCAACCCGATAGCAAGCCGAAAATGGCCAAAAAATCCCAAATCCAGGTGTGCAAACCTTGTGACATCATACCCAAGAATACTGGAGGCTGTTATCGCTTCCAAAGGTGCTTCAACTAAGTAATGAGTAGAGTCTGAATACTTATGTCAATGCAATATTTTAGTTTTTCCTTTTCAATAAATTAGCAAATATTACGAACATTCTGTTTTCATTATGGAGTATTTAATGCAGAATGATGGGGAAAAACCTGAGTTTGTTTTTATATTAAAACAAGGCCTCAACATAAAATTTGTTAAAAAATTGACTTTCCAAATTACATATATATATATATAGATAGATAGATAGATGATAGATAGATAGATAGATAGATAGATAGATAGATAGATAGATAGATAGATAGATAGATAGATAGATAGATAGATAGATAGATAAAAACTCCTTGAAAAATAGGGAGTTATATAGTTATGTTTAAGGGAGTTATAGGAGGAAATGGAGGAGACCTTCACTGGTTTAGAGTACTTGAAATTTTTGTTATAGGACTGATGAAAATGAAGTGTTGCGCCTATGCACACCCTTGCAAGTGGCTTACAACGTATAATCCGGTCAGTTGAAAAAAATGTCTAGCCCTTTCTATCACAGCTTTTCGTTTTTTTGGGACTACAGAGCAACCATGGTGACATAATCTCTGAGGGAGTTGCCGCTTTACAAGCAGCTGTAATTTAAAATAATAATCAAAATAGGTGCATGCCCCCCTCTTCAAAGTTGGAATCATCCTAGTATGTCTCCTCCTTACCCAGGTACATTTCTCAAGTACTATCCAGAACTTCATCATAATCCTCCATACTACCACCCACCACAAATTCAGATAAATTATAGGGCAGCACTAAAGGCGTAGCTAGGGGTTCAGGACAGGGGGGTCGAAACACATCTGAGTGGGCCCCAAACTGCTAGGCCCCTCAACGCATATTAACAACTACAGAGGCACATCCGGAAGGGTCATGCTTATGTAAACAGCTTAGTTTAACTGTGCTACTCTGTTTCTGTAAACTTCGATAGAAGTGAATAGGTCTTACGAAAACAGCGTAGCATAGCGAACTACGCTGTTTCTGTAATTGCTACTCTGTTTACGTAACTTCCATTCATAGTATAGTGTCTCCCCACACAGTATAATGCCCCTATAGTGCCTCCACACACAGTATAATGCCCCTATAGTGTCTCCGCACACAGTATAGTGCCCCTATAGTGCCTTCCCACACAGTATAATGCCCCTATAGTGCCTCCCCACACAGTATAATGCCCCTACAGCTTCCCCAGTGGAAATAATGCCCCTAAAGCTGTCCCCACACAGTATAATGCTAATATACTGTAATTCCCCACACACACAGAATAATGCCCCTATAGCGCCTCCCCACACAGTATAATGCACCAATAGCTGCCCTCACACAGAATAATGCCCCTAAATTTGCCCCCACACAATATCATTGTTCTGGAATTGCATGTTGAGCGATTCTCCTAAGGCTGCTGGAGACTGACGGGAGAGAGCGTGCAAATAAATCTGCAGCCTCAAATCCGTCACAACTCTGATCGACAGAGTATAAGGCTACTCTAAGGTTTTCGCCAGAGCCGACTGCAAGGTGGGATGGTCTTTGCTGCACAGATCCCAGGTTGTCTTAGCAGAGGTCAGTGTTGGATAAGAGGTGCAATGCAGGCAAACCTGAACAGGATAACCAGACAGCCAGAGGGTAAACAGAAAGTCCAAAACAGTGCAAGTGGAGATCAGGTAAAGCAGAGGTCAAAACCAGCCGGGAGCAGATAATCAAAATCAGTAAACAAAGGGTTATCCAAATACACGCTGAGGTTAATGTCCAAGAAGTCCAGAAGTCAAGGGTGAAGGGTATAGATAAGTAACTTGATGAAAACGCCTCCAGACAGGAAATTTACAAGCAAAGCACAGGTGGAGGAAGCCAGGTATAAATACTAACCCTACAGTTTAGTAGAATAGAGAAAAGAGACAGGCTCAAAGTAAAACAGAACCGCCCAGAAGCTAGAACAATAGTTATAGTGATCTTAAGGGAACTGGCATTTTCCTAACAATAATGCCCCTATAGTTCCCCAACACAGTATAATTCCCCTGCCCCCACACAGTATCATGCCCCCATAGCTGTCCCTTAATAGCATAATGCCCCAATAGATGTCCCCATGCAGTATAATGCCCCCATAGCTGCCCCCATGCACTATAACACCCCAATTGTGGCTAATAAAAAAACTTGCCTAACCCTGTTCCCACGGTGAGTGGAGGAGATCCCTCTGCTCCTCCGGTCTGTGCAGTGTCTGGCTCAGCACAGACAGGTGCAATGAGATCACTGCATCGTGCCTGAATGCACCGAGCCTCTAACTGCCGGCTTTACCCGGTGAATGCTGTAGCAGGGCTCGCCTTAGGTTGGATGGCGCCCACTGCGGGGCCCTCTATTGCTGCCATACACAAACCAAAAATTAACCACCTATATAGACACGCACATACTGGAACATGTATATATATATATATATATATATATATATATATATATATATATATATGCATATATATATATATATATATATATATATATATATACACACACACTGCACATACTTAACCGCTTAATGTCACGGACAATTTTGGCCTTGAGGACAGAGCAATTTTTTTTACATTTCCCTCTTTGAATCCCGACGCTCATAACGCTTTTATTTTTTGTACGACGTAGTTGTATGAGACTTTGTTTTTTGCGGGACGAGTTGTACTTTATGTACGTACCATTTTTTGGTACGAATACATTATCGTTGAATTTCTATAAATTTTTTATTAGATTAAAATGCAGAAAAAAAGCAGTTGCGCAGCAGTTTTAATATTATTTTTTTTACACCATACACCGATCATCATTTTTTTTTACATTCATTTAACTTTTTTTTTTAATCCCATAAAGGGATTTATCATTTTGATTTTGATTTTGTAACTGCAATGTACTGGCATAGATCTATATGCCAGTACATTAGCCTGCGTACTGATTGTACACAGGCAGTTGTTAGGGCATACCTCAGTATGCCCTAACAACAGGAAATATGTTCAGACAGTCCTGGGGTCCTTCACTGGACCCTGGGCTGTCTGGCCATACGAGTTGTGGGCTTTGATCGCGTCAGTTATTTTCTGTGACGCGATCAATGTGCAGTCCCCCCTCTTTGAACGCCGCGATCTGCTTTCATCGCGGCGTTCAAAGGGTTAACAGCGGAGAGAAGATATTTCTCTCCTCTCCACTGTCAGAGCGGGGTCGTGGCTGTGTATTACAGCCGTTGCCCCGCTCTCGATCGCACACACAGAGACGGCTGTCACACAGGACGAGTATGCTCATCCTAATGCGCGAAGTGCTCGCCGCTCAGGACGAGCATACTTGTCCTGTATCGACAACCAGTTAAACATACAGGCAAATATATATACACACATTCTGGAACACATATACACACACACACACACACACACACACACACACACACACACACACGTAAAGGCACAAATATAGACATACTGACACACATATATATATATATATATATATATATATATATATATACACACACACACACACACACACACGCACACACACACACATGAGGCACTTATATACACACACAGGGACATATATACACACATACTGGCACATATGCAAAGATATTAATCCCTTAAGGACACGGCAAATTTTGGTCTTGAGGACAGAACAATTTTTGCGGGACGAGTTGTACTTTATGTAGGTACCATTTTTTGGTACAAATACATTATTGTTTAATTTATATACATTTCTATTTAAAATGCAGAAAAAAAGCAGTTCTACTGCAGTTTTAATAAATGTTTTTTTACACCATATACCGATCACCATAAATAATGTTATACATTTGTTGTACAGGTTGTTGTGGTCGTGGCAAAACCAAATATGTCTATATTATTTCATGTTTTGGGACATATATTTGAAAAAGTGTATTTATTGTAAAAAATTTATTTCTGTGTATTTTGGTTACTTTTTTTTTTATATAACATTGTCCATATGCCAGTACATCAGCCTGTGTACTGATTGTACACAGGCAGTTGTTAGGGCATACCTCAGTATGCCCTAACAACAGGAAATATGGTCAGACTGCCCTGGGGTCCTTCAATGGACCCTGGGCTGTCTGGCCATACAAGTTATGGGCCTTGATCGTATCACAGGGATTTTCTGTGACACGATCAAAGGGTAGTCCCCACTTCCCTTATTTACTTTGAATGCCACAATCAGCTTTGATCGCGGCATTTAAGGTGTTAACGGCGATTGAGCGGTGTGAAGGCTTATTTTTTGTGGAATGAGCTGTAGTTTTACTGGTACCATTTTTTGGTACATATAACTTTTTGATAACTGTTTATTACTTTTTTTAGAGCTAAGTTGACCAAAATAACTGCGATTTTGGTGTTTTAAAATATAAATTTTTTACGATGTTCACTATGCGCATTAAATAACGTCATATTGCAATAGTTAAGACTTTTACGGACGCAGGTATACCAACTTTTTCTACTTTTCTTATTTTTTAGATTACTCTAGAGGAAAAATGGGAAAAGTTTTTTTTAATAACTTTTAATGTATATATATATATATATATATATATATATATATATACATATATATATATATATATATATATATATATATATATATATATATATATATATATATACAGTGAAGGAAATAAGTATTTGATCCCTTGCTGATTTTGTAAGTTTGCCCACTGTCAAAGACATGAACAGTCTGGAATTTTTAGGCTAGGTTAATTTTACCAGTGAGAGATAGATTATATATATATAAAAAAAAAAGAAAATCACATTGTCAAAATTATATATATTTATTTGCATTGTGCACAGAGAAATAAGTATTTGATCCCCTACCAACCATTAAGAGTTCAGCCTCCTCCAGACCAGTTACAAGCTCCAAATCAACTTGGTGCCTGCATTAAAGACAGCTGTCTTAAATGGTCACCTGTATAAAAGACTCCTGTCCACAGACTCAATTAATAAGTCTGACTCTAACCTCTACAACATGGGCAAGACCAAAGAGCTTTCTAAGGATGTCAGGGACAAGATCATAGACCTGCACAAGGCTGGAATGGGCTACAAAACCATAAGTAAGACGCTGGGTGAGAAGGAGACAACTGTTGGTGCAATAGTAAGAAAATGGAAGACATACAAAATGACTGTCAATCGACATCGATCTGGGGCTCCATGCAAAATCTCACCTCGTGGGGTATCCTGGATCCTGAGGAAAGTGAGAGCTCAGCCGAAAACTTCACGGGGGGAATTTGTTAATGATCTCAAGGCAGCTGGGACCACAGTCACCAAGAAAACCATTGGTAACACATTACGCCGTAATGGATTAAAATCCTGCAGTGCCCGCAAGGTCCCCCTGCTCAAGAAGGCACATGTACAGGCCCGTCTGAAGTTTGCAAATGAACATCTGGTTGATTCTGAGAGTGATTGGGAGAAGGTGCTGTGGTCAGATGAGACTAAAATTGAGCTCTTTGGCATTAACTCAACTCGCCGTGTTTGGAGTAAGAGAAATGCTGCCTATGACCCAAAGAACACCGTCCCCACTGTCAAGCATGGAGGTGGAAACATTATGTTTTGGGGGTGTTTCTCTGCTAAGGGCACAGGACTACTTCACCGCATCAATGGGAGAATGGATGGAGCCATGTACCGTCAAATCCTGAGTGACAACCTCCTTCCCTCCACCAGGACATTAAAAATGGCTCGTGGCTGGGTCTTCCAGCACGACAATAACCCGAAACATACAGCCAAGGCAACAAAGGAGTGGCTCAAAAAGAAGCACATTAAGGTCATGGAGTGGCCTAGCCAGTCTCCAGACCTTAATCCCATCGAAAACTTATGGAGGGAGCTGAAGATCCGAGTTGCCAAGCGACAGCCTCGAAATCGTAATGATTTACAAATGATCTGCAAAGAGGAGTGGGACAAAATTCCATCTAACATGTGTGCAAACCTCATCATCAACTACAAAAAAACTTCTGACTGCTGTGCTTGCCAACAAGGGTTTTGCCACCAAGTATTGAGTCTTGTTTGCCAAAGGGATCAAATACTTATTTCTCTGTGCACAATGCAAAGAAATATATATAATTTTGACAATGTGATTTTATTTTTATTTTTTTATATAATCTATCTCTCACTGGTAAAATTAACCTAGCCTAAAAATTTTAGACTGTTCATGTCTTTGACAGTGGGAAAACTTACAAAATCAGCAAGGGATCAAATACTTATTTCCTTCACTGTATATATATAGTATATATTTTTTTTACACTACTGAAAACTTTATTTCACTTTTTTTTTTACACATTTCATTAGTCCCCCTAGGGGTCCTGAACCAGCGATCGTTGGATCTCTGCTACAATACACTGCAATACTAATGTATCGCAGTGTATAGTCATTTTTACAGGCTTCTGTTGTGCCTTGACACAGGCTGCTACAGGCAGGGCTTAACAGAGGCAGGGTGAAGGCAGTCTTGGGCGCCGATGAGCTGTCGGAGGGAGCTACCCCCCATTTTTAGTGTCTTAGATTGATCACAGCATTTGAGGGGTTAATGGTGATCTTGGGTCAGAGGTACTTTTCCTGTGTGGGTCTAAGTGTCTGAAAATATATGTGTTTGCCACATTCATTACTTGGATCTCTGGATATGTCCTAGAATTGCCATCAAAGTCTTAATGATGACATCAATGTACGGATGCAGGATGCATGGGGCCTGTATATATAGTTATCTAGTGTGTGTATGTAAGGAACTTACCTCTCTGCAGCTCCCAGCCACCACTGTGTCTTGCAGCAGGGCTGGCCAGGATGCCAAATGGCACTATTTAACATCTTATTCAACCTGCTGATGTTGCCAGTTACAATACTTTTACCCTGTACCTTGCTGACATTCTGTTTGCACCTGCTCATTATTTACTTCATGTTGTACCCGGAATATTTGACTACGCCAGGGGTGGGATACGGCCGGTTTGCCCCGGTTCTCCCGAATCGGTTGTTAAAATTACAGCCGGTTCTGCTGGTGGAACAGATTCCCTGCACTCAATTGTACCCACGTCCTTAGGACGCGGATACACTTGAGTAGCCTAGCGCTGCCCTGGCGAGGCACATGATGCCTCACCATTCGGCGCTTTAGTGATGATGCAGTCGGCGAGATGACGTCATCGCGCCGCTGAATCGATCCACTGGAGGAGGACTGCGTCGCTGGAGGATGGCACGGGAACGGGACAGGTAAGAATATAATGTATTTTTTTTCCTTTTCCTTCTAATGTGGGCAACATTGGGGGCCTTATCTATAGGGGACTATAAAGGGAACAGTAACTACAGAGGACAATAAATAGGTAACAGTAACTACAGGGGACAATACACAGGTAACAGTAACTATAGGTTACAATACAAAGGTAACAGTAACTACAGGGGACAATACATAGGTAACAGTAATTACAGGGGACTATATAGGGTACAGTAACTACAGGGGACTATATAGGGAACAGTAACTACAGGGAACTATATAGGGAACAGTAACTACAGGGGACTATACATAGGTAACAGTAACTACAGGGGACTATATAGGGAACAGTAACTACAGTGGAATATATGGGGAACAGTAACTACAGGGGACTATAACGAACAGTAACAACAGGGGACTATATAGGGAACAGTAACTACAGGGGAATATATAGGGAACTAACTACAGGGGGCTGTAGGAAACAGTAACTACAGGGGACTATACAGGGAAAAGTAACTACAGGGGACTATAAAGGGAACAGTAACTACAGGGGACTATATAGGGAACGTTAACTACAGGGGACTATATAGGGACCAGTAACTACAGGGGACTATAAAGGGAACAGAAACTACAGGGGACTATATAGGGAACAGTAACTACAGGGGAATATAGGGAACTAACTACAGGATACTATATAGGGAACACTAACTACAGGGGACTATATATCTACAGGGAATGCCTCAGGGGGCCCTTATCTACAGGGAACACCACAGGGGGCTCTATCTACAGGGAACAACACAGGGGACCCTAACTACAGGGAACGTGACATGGGGCCATATCTACATGGACCGCCACAGGGGGATCTATCTACAGGGAATGCCACAGGGGGATCTATCTACAGGGAACAACACAGGGGACCCTAACTACAGGGAACGTGACATGGGGCCATATCTACAGGGACCACCACCGGGGGCTCTATCTACAGGGAACGCCACAGGGGGCCCTATCTACAGGGGGCACTATACAGGGAACTCTACAGGGGGCACTATACAGGGAACGCTACAGTGAATACCACAGGGGGCTCTATCTACAGGGAACGCTACAGGGGGCTCTACAGGGAACGCAACAGGGGGCCCTATCTACAGGGGCACTATACAGGGAACTCTACAAGGGGCACTATACAGGGAACGCTACAGTGAATGTCACAGGGGGCTCTATCTACAGAGAACGCTACAGGGGGCACTGTCTGCAGGGAACGGTACAGGGGGCACTATCTACAGGGAACGCTAATACCTACAGAAGGCTCTACTGGGAGCACTATCTACAGAGTGCTCTATGGGGAGAACTATCTATAGAGGGCTCTACGGGAGCACTATCTACAGGGGGCACTGGGTGTGGTACATTAATTTACAGTGTTTGAAACAATTTTATTCAGGGGCACTGTAATGACGAGGAAGGGAGACAGACAGGTGAGCCTTAATCTACCCGCCACTCAGTCCCTGCCTACTTGCAATGGCCCGTCCTAGGCGACGGCGTACAACTGGGCGACGATCCCTACGCTCAATAAGTGCACGACAGACAAACAGACAAGGGTACACAGAAGCTAAGGGAAATGGGGCAGTTGCCCACGGCAACACCGTGAGCAACAAGAGTAGTGAACGAGCCGAGTCAAACCAGGAGTGTACGAGGTACCAAACGCAGAGCAGGAGAGTAGTGAACGAGCCGAGTCAAACCAGGAGTGTACGAGGTACCAAACGCAGAGCAGGAGAGTAGTGAACGAGCCGAGTCAAACCAGGAGTGTACGAGGTACCAAACGCAGAGCAGGAGAGTAGTCAGTAAGCCAGGGTCAATATGAAGCAGGGACAAATAGTTCAAGCAGCAGCAGAGCCAGGAAACAGGAGAATCACAGGCAAAGGAGGAGCAGGAAGTAAAGGTATATATAGACAGAGGGCGGGAGCTAGCTCCGTCTGGCCAGGCTTTGATAGGCTCTCCCACTCCTCAGCCTCCCAGCCTGATTGGTAGAAGGAGGGGTCACTCGATCAGACTTAGGAGCAGGTGCAGACTGACTAACCACGGGCGTCGACACAGAATCTGTGTCTGGCAGATCCTTTACAGGCACAGTGTATGATACTATTATATTCAGGGGCACAGTGTATGGTACTATTATATTCAGGGGCACAGTGTGTAGCGCGATTATATTCGGGGACACAGTGTATGATACTATTATATTTGGGGGCATAGAGTGTAGTACCATAAGAATTTGCTCTTCGTTTATATGTGCAGAAACTTTTAAAAAGTGAGCTTCCGAAGACTTTGAGCAGCAAATTGACCCATTTCCGCAGAAATGGGTCATGGCCAGGAGGCATCATGGAGTTCTGGACCAGATGGAAAAGTAAAGAGAACGACTAGAAACTGAGAAGTCGTCACCGGTGAGTCACTAAATGTAAATGTTTATTCTCCCTGTGATTGCTCAGTACTGTAGTCACTGTATGATCTGCAGCGAGATGATGTGTGTATCGTTCTTTTTTGTGAAAGAGCAACTCCCAGCATATCCTTACCATCGTTCTGGTTATACTGGGATCTGTAGTTTTATGCTGTACAAACTTATATGGCAGGGGTTAAACTAAATTTGCTAATTATCTCTGCACTGAGCTGTATATGTACTGGTGCTGTATATATGTACTGAGCTTTGTTCTGGTGCTGTAAATATGTAATGAGCTTGGTTCTGGTATTAAATATATGTACTGAGCTTTGTTCTGGTGCTATATATATATATGTACTGAACTTGGATCTGGTGCTTTACATATGTACAGAGCTTTGTTCTGGAGCTGTATATATGTACTGAGCTTGGTTCTGGTGCTGTATATATATATATATATATATATATATATATATATATATATGTACTGAGCTTTGGTCTGGAGTTATATTCATCATAACAACCAAACTCAATACATATATATATAGCACCAAAGAGAAGCTCAGAACATACAGTATATACAACTCCAGAACCAAGCTCCACGTATAAATACAGCACCAGAACAAAGCTCAGTACATATATACAGCACCACAACAAAGCTTAGTACATATATACAGCACCAGAACAAAGCTCAGTACATATATACAGCACCACAACAAAGCTTAGTACATATATACAACACCAGAACCACGCTTAGGATATTGAATGTGCCCATATAGGTCTATACGTAATGGGTGAGTTTAATATAATGTGTGGATAGGTCTGTATGCTTATGTAATTATATACATAGTGTGGCAATCCACACTAAAACATTCTGGATATGGAATTCCTTCATTTAGAGTCCACTTTAATGTAGGGGGTATTTGGAATATCGTAATTGTTTTATTTTAGTAATAGAATAATTTTCAGTGGCGTGATACACCGCAAAACACCGTGAACCCCGCCCCCCCACCCACGGTTCGTATGTCTTTGTCCACAAAACAGGGACCCTGGACTACGCTATTTGTTTATACACCCGTTACCATGTCTGGATTCCTAACTGTCTTCATTTGGCTTTGACCATGCCCTCAACCAACTAATCTTGACCGGGCTAGATGCCTGCAAGTCCCCTGTTGCTCTTGTAACTACTCCACTGTGTTTTTTTTTTTGCCTCGGTTCTATCATTATTCAGATTATCAATTGCCGGAGAACCAATTTGCACTTCAGTTCTAAGGTCAGCAGAGTACGAAGACCCAAACCAAAGTTGCAGGAAAAGAGGGTCTTTCCGGTGAAATATACATTTCATTTAATAATACTCTCTCTCTGGATTTAACAGAATAAGACTTTATACAGTTTGGGCTATAAATACATGAGTTTCTATAACCTAACAGGACGTGTTTGTATGCACTGTATAGGTATTTATGTTTACTGAAAAATTGCAAAAGTCTAAAAATCCCTTGGTAGCCCAGAGGTTGTTGGAACTTTGAAATAAATAATATTAATATATCATTATAAAACATATAAAGATCAGACAACTCACATGTCCCAATGGACCACACCAAAAGGAGTATTTACTGTGCAGTTGGAACAATCAACAGGGACGAACAACACAAATCACTTTGCAATATTGTATTATTAAATACAAAATGCCTACATTGCCTATAATAGTTCCTGAAAAACACTGGGACATACTTAATATTACAATTGCCCCAGTTTTCAGGCAAAATTGCATTAAAAAGAATAGCGTTTAGGGTGAATGCCATATTTACTAAGTCTCAAACTCTTTTTTTCCAACTCTTGCAAAGTATCAGAAAAAATGAGTATGGCTTTATAGTCACATGTAGTACAACTTTTTTTTAATAAGAATACAGCCACCTGTCTGCTCGAAAAAGTTGTGGTGACAGGTAGACCTTGCAGGAAAGGGAAACCTGTAGCACTGCTTGGAGGTGCACCAGTATTAGTAAATACCCCATTGAATCTTATCAAATTTTGCACAGTGTACAACCTGCTTATATCCAGGTTGAGAAAAACATGCCTGTTTTCTTATGTGGTTTTACTCACTTCAATATAGCTCAGCTGCAATACCAGATACAACTAATGGACAGGTGTGGCGCTGTTTTTGGTAGACAACAACTATACTCTTGTACAGCTGATGAACACAGTTCTACGGTGTCTTAAAATGGACACTTTCAAAGGACACTGACTCTTGGTATACGCTCATTCAGACGGGTGTGTTCCTCGTCCATGTGCTGTGCGTTGAAATAACTCACAGCACATGGACCCATTCATTTCAATGGGGCTATTCAGACATGCATACGTTTTCACACAGGGACTGTCCATTGCGTGAAACTCACTGCATGTCCTATATTGGTGCATTTTTGCGCACCTAGTCGCCCATTGAAGTCTATGTGTGCGTGAAAACCACGTACAGTACATGAACATCATCCGTGTGCTGAAAAATGCATGCCACACACAAAGCAGACTGATACCAATACGCAATGCACACTGATGGCACACGGATATGAAATGTAGAAAAAACACAACGCAAATCGGACACGCTCGTCTGAATGTAGCCTAAGGTGGGATCCTAATTCACAAAGCCCCAGCTGAACAAAAGAATGGGTCTAAAGAAATGAGAACACATAGAACAAGATACAGTAGGATATGATAGCCTTGCTTTTAGAAAAACAGCATCTTCTACACTATAAATCTGGCTCCAATGTATATTTATTGTCATAGCTGCATATGACTTTTATACTTGAACACAAGGTAAAAAAAATAATGTTAGTCACTCACATTCTTATCTCCTGAGGATACACAAATACCTTTGGATAATTTACTCTACAAAGAAAAAAAAAAAGGGTTAAAATCAAAATATTTTTTTTCCTTGACCCTGAAAAAAATAAAAATAATAATACTGAGATGCAATAATACTGATTAATACTGATACAGCAGAAGAATCTGAAAAAAATAAGCGCTTTTTTTGTCAACTGCAGTTTTTCGTAGGCGGTATTATCTTCACACTGTTATATAATGCCAGCAGACTCCACAGTGTCGTACAGAGAAGACGTTCTGCCCTCAATAAAGACTACAATGTTATTTCTATATCTCAAAGATGCACGTAACTATATTTGTGGGAAACCAGTTGACCTAAACGTGTTTGGATAAAGGCCTCATGAACAGCCGTATTATGGATCCTTGTGTCATGCATCAGTAATACAGAACTCATAGACTTCTATGGACTCATAGTGTACCTCTGTGTGCCTCAGATTTTATATCAGTGACATGTTCCATTGCAAGTCAGATTAGGCTGGTATTCAAGTCTAGAAGTAGAGGCAACATACAGTGGCACAGAGTGCTAACACAAATAGAGTGTAATATAAACTCCCAGGTACTCCGTGTGCCACCATTCAGGATACAGGGATGCCATGCAGATGAGCCCTAAGTGTGAAATCAGAGTTCTCAAAGACCCAGAGGAATTCCACCAGAAGAATATCCCTTACATTTTGGTCAAACTTTTGGTCCCAGTGCTGTAAGGCAACAGTGCCAACTGGGAACCAACATGTCAATACTTTGCTGGTATTCACACTTTGCTGTAGCAGAGTCTTAAAGTCTCTTAGAAATTAGGGTTTAATGCATTAAACCAAAATCAACATCAATCAATAAGTAAATAATAATTTCTTATTGCATACAAATGGCAACAAAAATAAAAATATTCAGGTATTAGGCCAGATTAAATTTAAAAATATTTCAGTGTGACTGATTCTAAAGGGACAAAAAGGCCTTATTCACACGTCAGGGTCCGAGTGTCGACCGATAAAATCGGCCGTTTTGGGCTGTTTTTTCCCGGCTGGTTTGCATCCATTTTGCATGAGTTCCGATTCCGTTCCGGGCCGTGTTGCCGTTTTTAATGGCCGATTTTGACCAATTTTGCATCCGTTTTTTTCCCTGTCCGTTTTAAAATCGGATGAATTTAATTTTTAAATTTTTGCCACACACTTCCCTCTGTAGATAATGCCACACACTGCCCTCTGTAGATACTGCCACAGCCCCCCTGTAGGTAGTGCCACATAGCCCACTGTAGGTAGTGCCACACAGCTCCCTGTAGGTAATGACACACAGCCCCCTGTAGGTAGTGGCACACAGCCCCCTGTAGGTAGTGGCACACAGCCCCCTGTAGGAAGTGGCACACAGCCCCCCTGTGGGTAGTGGCACACAGCCCCCCTGTAGGTAGTGGCACACAGCCCCCCTGTAGGTAGTGGCACACAGCCCCCCTGTAGGTAGTGGCACACAGCCCCCTGTAGGTAGTGGCACACAGCCCCCCTGTAGGTAATGGCACACAGCCCCCCCATAGGTAATGCCACACAGCCCCCTGCAGGTAGTTCTACACAGCACCCTCCCTACCTGTCTGTAGATAGTGCCACCGTTCCAGGAGAAGTCACTGACTTCAATGTACATATATGAAGACAGTGAAGTCACAGACTTCTCCTGGAGCGGAATCCCCGGCCACATCGCCGGGAATTCCGCTTCAGAAGTCGCTGACGTCACTGTGTCCATAAATGGACAGTGAAGTCAGGGAATTCTGCTGGAGCGGAATCCCCAATCCCCGGCCACAGCGTTGCCGAAGTTCCTACAGGGAGCAAAAAACATACCCTCCTCACACGCACTTCGCACTGTGAGGAGGAGAAGGAGAGAGAGCGAGCGACGGAAGACACGGCCGTCACTTGGAGCACATTCAAGTGATGGCCGTGTATTACCCGGAACCATAGACTTCTATGGGAGCCGGGCGGACGAAAATAGGGCATGTCCCATTTTTTGATGGTCGGGTTTCCCGGGCCATCAAAAACTCGGTCATGTGAATAGCCCCATTAGGGGTCTATTGTTCCTATTGCAACCGTGTGACGGCCGTTCTTTGAAACCCTGCTGTGTGAATTAGGGCTAAGTAAAACTGCATAATCTTTCTTAATACAAAGCAAATTAATTATGGGATAACAATGTATCTATTTATGTATATGTTAAATAATACAGGCACAGTAAAAAGACAATTATTGCATTCATCATTAAATCTATATATATTCCCTAACAACTTTTGGTATGAATGTACGCAGGTTCAGATAGCACCAGCACCAGCTCTGAGGGAGGGGTGCACGGATAGGGGCCCAACCCAATTCTGGATAAGAAAGAAGTATCCGGTACACCAGTTGAAGTAAAGTTTTTTTATTATTATTTATCTTAGGTGCCAGTGGCAAAGTGCAATGCTTTGGTCCTAACGACCTTTTTCAGGCACTGAGCCGTGCTGGGGATAGTAGTACGAGCGCTCTGCTTTTAACTAAGCGGCTGGCCCTAGTTGTGGCGCTACCAGACGCTTCGTTAAAAGCAGTGCGCTCGTACCACTATCCCCTGCACGGCTCAGTGCCTGAAGAAGGTTGTTAAGACCGAAACGTTGCACTTTGCCACTGGCAACTAAGATAAATAATAATAATTTACTTCAATTGGTGTGACGGATACTTCTTTCTTATTCAACTTTTGGTATGAGTTCTAAGGCTCTGCTCATATTACTTTATATATACTCATACTGAGTTACGCTATGTTCATATCTATGCTATGAATTCCATTTTTCTATTCCGTCATAAGAGCAGAAAAACGGAATTCAATGCTACGACGGATCCGTAACACAACTGCGCGATTTTATCTGCCATTTTTCACAGAGCCTCCTAATGGAGCCACAGATGCAGATGTGAACACAGTTTAAGGCCCCATGCACACGACCATAAAAACACCCATAATTACGGGTGGCTACGTGTGTGTGCACCCGTAATTACGGGAGCGTTGCTAGGCGACGTCAGGGGATTTCAATTTTGAATAAAGAGAAAAAAAGAAAATTGCGTCTGTGCGATCATGTGACCCATTGTGACATCATTTCCAGCCCCCCTTCTTTTACGGGTCCGTAAATACGGGTGGAATACGGGTCAAAAACGTGTGACAAAGGACCCGTATTTACGGGAGAGAAAAAATATACGGTTGTGTGCATGGGGCCTTAGATGTTTCTCTATATCACATTTTTGAATAAGTCCTTGCAAACAGTTCTAAATTTTTCTTAAAAGCTCAGCCAACTGCACTATTTATTTCGGGTCTGGACAGCAGGCTCCTTGAATTTCTGGCACATGGCATTCACTGTAAGCCAGACCGGTCGTGTTACTTGAAGCTGTATTAAAGGGGTTTTCCCATCGGAGACATTTATGAAATATCCACAGGATATGTTATAAATGTCAGATGGATGCGGGTCCTACCTCTGGGATCCGCACCTATCTCTAGAACGGGGCCCCCTAAACCCCGTTCTACTGCTATGTGTTGTAGCTGAAAACTGTGATTTCCCACCATGAATTACGGAAACTTCCGTAAGTCCCATAGAACTGAATGGTAGTAATGGAAACGCTGCTTCCGTAATTGCCATTCACTACTATATGCGTTTCGGAAACCGCGTAGCTCAGCTTTCATGGTGGGAAATCACATCCGTAGCCGTCCGCAATTGCGTAAGCACCCATAGACTTCCAGGCCGCAATTGCGGACAAGAATAGGACATGTTCTATATTTTACGAAGCATTTCTACGGGACGGACACACATCTATAAATATACGGAAAGGTGTCTGTGGCCAATAGAAATTAATGGGTCCAGTCGTGTGCATGGGGCCTTATATGGATAGTGACCCCAGGGGCTCCTCCAGGAGCGGAATCCCCATCGGAAAAGCTCCGGCCAAGGGATTCCGCTCGAGGAGGAGTGAATGGCAGAGCAGGGAGGGGATAATTTCCTGCTCTGCCATAGTATTCAATTGTATCTGTGTCCTGAGCAATTGAATATGGCAGTTGCCAGGACACGTCCGAGACAGTAATTTACCGAGACAGTCCCTGCAAATTCGGGACTGTTGGCAACAATGAGACAGCTGTAGATGTGTATTAGAAGTAGTGCAGCTAGAAATGGATGTAACCTACTTTACAAAAAGGGGTTTATAGTAAAGGTAATGGCAACACTAAATTTGAGAACAAATGGGGGGCGTGGCTTGGAACACCAGGTGTCCCTTACTGTTATTTAAGTGGGTCTTTCTGTGTACATTTAAGATTATTTATCTGGGTACATACCTTGCTATATTTATACCCAACTATCTGCTCTCTAAGAGCTTTCTTTTCTGTATTGCTAATGTGTAATACTTTCAAAATGATGTTTGGCAATAACTTACTGTATGTCCAACTGGGGAGGGAGGAGAAGGTGTGAGGTAATGTTAGTTTTTTTAATTTATTTTATCTTTGTATTGTAAAATTGCTAAATGTTTAATTTAAAAAATCCATCTGATGAAAAAAAAGAAATGTGTATAACCTGCATGTCTTGGGTCTTTGTCTTTCCTTTCTGTAAATACATACTATTTTGTTATAACTGTGCTGAATGAGTAGACTCTTCCTTGAATGATGTCAGAGCTGCGAAGTGTATTTTGACCAATCATCTGTCTCCCCATGCTTTTCTACCTCCCCATCACTGCATGAATCTTACACAAAAAGGTAGTTCACACAGCGTTTTATTTACACTGATTTTGAGTAAATCAGCTCCAAGAAGTGCCTCAAATCACCCCCCCCCCCACATTGATTTCAATGGGAGGCAGAGGAGTTTTCTTTCCCGGGTGGCTTTTGGCCACCCACAGGAAAAAAAAAGGTGTAATGATCTTTCTTTGAGTGGTTTCCACCTGTAAGAAATCAATGGGAGGCAGAAAAAAACCACAGTGCTCATTCAGAGCCTTTTTTGCATTAAAATCATGCGGGTAAAAAAAGCAGCAGCAAAAAACACTGCAAAAAAACATGGAAAAAGAAGCTAAAAAAAACACTGGCATTTCAAAATTTGCCTC
Source organism: Rhinoderma darwinii (assembly GCF_050947455.1). Classification (NCBI taxonomy): domain Eukaryota; kingdom Metazoa; phylum Chordata; class Amphibia; order Anura; family Rhinodermatidae; genus Rhinoderma; species Rhinoderma darwinii. The sequence continues at coordinate 221,498,068 of NC_134691.1, read as the reverse complement.
AAAATTTCTGAAGGAATTTTGAGGAAAATTAATTCTGCCAGACAGAAAACGTGTGATACCACAGCTGCATACTATAGAAGAATTTTTTGATGACTGAGAAGCTTTCTTAACATTTAAAGAGCCTGCAGCCAAGATCAGGGAACTACAGTTTTGCTTGAAGGTGTGGAAGATGCACTATAGCTTAATATGTAAGCCAGGTACCTATGTAAAGACAGAATGGCACATAATCATAACTCACAATCTTTTGGAGGTGAAAAAAGGGCTAAGTATGAGCATTTGCTGCAACATTGAGCATGTTGCACCAGGAGTGTAACTAGGAAAGACTGGGCCCCATAGCAAACTTTTGACTGGGCCCCTCCTCCCCTGGGTGCCACACACCGCCCCCACAGCCCATACAGTCCCCCCCCTGTAGGTAGTGCCATACAGCTCCCCCTCCTGTAGATAGCGCCATACAACCCCACTCCTGTAGATAGCGCCATACAGCCCCCCCTCCTGTAGATAGCACCATACAGTCCCAACCCCCCCTCAGAAAAAAAATGGCCTGTAGCCTAGCTAAAGGGGTTGTCCCACAAAACACATGTATCCCCTATCCACAGGATAGGGGATACATGTGTGATCGCTGGTAGGGAGAACGATGGACCGAAAGTCCTCCGAAGTGCTCCATAAGAAGCATGGAACTTCCGGGTCATGTGTCCGGCTCATGTGTCCGTAAATTCCATAGAAATTATTGGAGCACTGATCACGCATGCACACAAGCGCTCCATTCATTTATGTGGAGCTGCCGGACACAGATCCCGGAAGTCCAGTGCTTCTCATGGAGCACTTTGGGGGAATTTCTGTCCCCCATTCTCCTTTTCGCTGGGGGTCCCAGCAGTCAGACCCACAGTGATCACACATGTATCCCCTATTCTGTGGATAGGGGATACATGTGTTTGGTGGGACAACCCCTTTAATGGCAGAGCGGGGAGATACCTCCCTGCTCTGCCGTAGTGTTCAATAGTATCTGCGTCTTAAGGACACAGATACTATTGAACAAGACATCGCTAGCGCTGTAGCAGACATGGCGGCTGCTAGTGTCGCCACCAGGCATGGGGGGCCCATGATGGCGGGCGACACGGGCCCCCTCATGCCGCGGACCCCGTTGCAGCCGCTATAAATGCTACAGCGGTATTTATGCCACTGTGTTGTACATCTTACACTGGTATGATTGCCCAGCCATGTGACCCAGTGGTGTAATATTATTTTACGCGACAAGGCAACACCATCCTGCTTCTTCTACACATACAGTACTACTGTCACAAGATATATCCCACCATTCTCCTTACTTCCTACCTACAACATGGACTGCTGACAAATACAAAATTACAAAATTGTGCGGGTATAATCTCTTTACAGTAAATACTACATTTCATTTACTCTACCAGAAGGAAAAAATTTGGAGTAATTCCATTATTTACAATTACTGGATTTCCCCATGTAACAGTGTATGTTATCACAAAATACAGCATGGGTTGTGAGGGGATTTAGAATTTCTCTGTTAGGTCCTTGAGATCGGGCATAGACTATTGCTGAAAGGCTATGGAAACTTTTGAACACAATTTTTGTTTATTTGCTTCTTAAATGCAAAATTGAGCAACTTTCTAAATATTGTTGAATAAATATTTTTGACCATTTTTTGTGCTGTAGAATCTATGCAACTATTTAACTTAGTGAGTTGTGCTGCTGCTTCAGAAATATATCCAACAGCACACTGCTCCTGGCTATTGTTGGCTCAGGGCTGATGTACAGTAATCTGCCCTTTTTGCGCTACCCTTCCCTCTTCTTATAGTAGCACAGTGTTCCAGATATCAGCAGGGAGCGGAGTAAGTTATACAGAGCAGGCAGAACTAGAGTATTGATAGAAAGGAGATGATCCATGACAAAGGCTGCCAGGGAAGAATCACACACGCTTTATATCAACACACACACACACACACACACACACACACACACGCACGCACGCACGCACACACACACACACACACACGCAGCATCAGTGTCTGTGTCAGCACAGGGAATTGGGGATTATATAGGAGTTGTATTGGAAGGGGAAAGCAGTACAAGAATGAAACTGTGCTGCTGATACATGTCAGCTAGTGAAGGCAGCACCATCCTGGAGTCACATAACACACATTAGGCATGTATTACTGTGAGAAACATAACCACAAGAGAAAGCCTGAAACTAGGAGCAGGTTTTAAACTACATATCCATTGTATGTGATATATGTATTGATTGCTTGCTTGCTACAAAGTTTGCAAAAGTGACATAATTTAAAACCATTTTTCCTTTGCAGCTTCCTTCCTGCTGAGTAGCTGACTAGGGGGAGGGGTTAGCTGGTACCAGGTGCTATAAATCAGGCCTCAGTACTCTGTAGAGCCTGCTCTGTGGATTGAAAAGACAAGTGGGTTGTAGATCAAGTGGAGTTCCAAAAACCGGAGTTGAAAAGAGGAGTTAAAGCCCCAGTAAGTACTCTTCTTCTACTTCTTTTTATTTTTGATTAACAACTGTTCGCTGTTTTTTTTGTAACTTGGATAATGGATAGCAAGATTGGAGATTTTCTTCAGTGCACAGTTTGCCATATGTATGCACGACTGGAGCTGGAGTTCCAGGGTGAATATCTCTGTGGCAGATGTGAGCATGTTGGTCACCTGGAAGCTCGTATTAGAGATCTGGAGGAGCAGAATGCAACACTGAGGAGGATATACAATCTTGAGCTGAGCTTGCTGCTCACGGAGCATGCAGTTAGTGGGTTAGAACTGAAGGGTGAAGACATGGGTGAGCAGGATCAGGTAAGTAGCTGGGTTAATGTAGTTAGGGGCAGTAGAAAGGGGTCAAAGAAAAGGAAGGCCGACCCCCTGTTTCTGACATTCCAGGCAAAATTGCCAAGTTGGGTGATGATGCGAGGGTGTCGGTCTCAGAAATGGCAGCCCTAGTGGATACTGATCTCCCTAACAGCCGGGAGAACAGCCCAGCTAGTAGTCGGCGGGATGGTAATGCAGGTAAGCCAAGACAATTGATAGTCGTAGGGGATTCTATAATCAGGAAGACGGATAGAATAATTTGTCGCCAAGACCACCTCAACCGAATGGTTTGCTGTCTCCCTGGTGCCAGGGTTCGGCATGTGGTGGAACGGGTGGACAAATTGCTGGGAGGGGCTGGTGATGATCCAGCTGTCGTGGTCCATGTCGGTACCAACGACAGAATAAATGGTAGGTGGAGGAGCCTTAAGAATAATTTTAAAGAACTAGGCTACAAGCTGAAGGGAAGGACCTCCAAAGTAGTATTCTCAGGAATACTGCCTGTGCCATGCGCATCACAGGAAAGACAGCGGGAACTCAGGGAGTTAAATGCATGGCTGAAGTCTTGCTGTAGAGGAGAAGGATTTGGGTTCCTAGAGCACTGGGCTGACTTTTCATTGGGGTACAAACTGTATTCTGCAGATGATTTGCACCTAAATGGAAGGGGGTCCGCTGTGCTGGGGGAGAGAATTCTAGCTGGGGTGGTGGAGTATTTAAACTAGGGCTGAGGAGGGAGGTCAATGTAGAAAAAAAAGGGGTAGCCAGGTTAGAGAGGGGTCAGACTATATTGGTGGGGGGAGAAACAGAATGTGGGGAGAGGACTAGACAACAAGATAAGGAGATCCTTTCGTTACAAAACATCAGTGTAAATAAAAAGGCCCAAATAATGTCAAATCACATTTCTGATAATAAAAGTGAAAAACTGACAGGCAAGTTAAAGTGTATGTTCACAAATGCCAGAAGTCTAGCAAGCAAAATGGGGGAGCTGGAGGCCTTGATACTGGAAGAAAATATAGATATAGTTGGTGTTGCTGAAACATGGCTGTACTCTTCACACGACTGGGCTGTAAATCTACAGGGTTTTACACTTTTTCGGAAAGACAGGACAAATAGGAAAGGTGGTGGGGTATGTCTGTATGTGAGAAATGATATGAAGGCGAGTGTGAAAGAGACAATAGTGGGTGAATACTGTGAGGAGGTTGAAACCTTGTGGGTGGAACTAGAAAGGGAGGTAAACACTGAAAAAATTACTTTTGGTGTAATCTATAGACCCCCCAATATAACTGAGGAGATGGAAGTTCAGCTATATAAACAGATGTAGCGGGCTGCACAGGCGGGTACTGTAGTGATAATGGGAGATTTTAATTTCCGGGATATTAATTGGTGTCGTGGTTCAGCTTCAACTGCAAAGGGGAGACATTTCCTCAACCTGTTGCAGGAAAATTTTATGGGCCAGTTTGTGGAAGACCCGACTAGAGGTGAAGCTCTGTTGGATCTGGTAATTTCTAATAATGCAGATGTTGTTGGGAATGCCAATGTTCGTGAAAACCTCGGTAACAGTGATCATAATATAGTTACATTTTACCTATACTGTAAAAAACAAACGCAGGCTGGGAGGGCAAAAACATTTAATTTTAAGAAAGCCAATTTCCCCAGGATGAGGGCGGCAATTCAGGATATGGACTGGGAAGAACTAATGTCAAATAATGGAAAAAATGATAAATGGGAGATTTTCAAATCTACTTTGAGTTATTATAGTGCAAAATTTATTCCTATAGGTAACAAGTATAAACGACTCAAATTAAACCCCACATGGCTTACACCTTCTGTGAAAGGGGCAATACACGACAAAAAAAGGGCATTTAAAAGATACAAATCTGAGGGTACAGCTGTAGCCTTTGTAAAATATAAAGAGCTTAATAAAATCTGTAAAAATGTAATAAAATTAGCAAAAATACAAAATGAAAGGCAGGTGGCCAAGGATAGTAAAACAAATCCCAAAAAATATAAATGCTAAAAAGCCAAGGTCTGAACATGTAGGAGCCCTAGATAGTGGTAATGGGGAGTTGATCACAGGGGATCAAGAGAAGGCAGAGTTACTAAATGGGTTCTTTAGCTCTGTATATACAACAGAAGAAAGAGCAGCTGATGTAGACGGTGCCAGTGCTGTTAATATATCAGTTGATATACTGAATTGGATGAATGTAGATATGGTCCAAGCTAAATTAAATAAAATAAATGTGCACAAGGCCCCGGGACCAGATGGGTTACACCCTAGAATTCTTAAAGAGCTTAGTTCAGTTATTTCTGTCCCCCTTTTCATAATATTCAGAGAATCTCTAGTGACTGGTATAGTGCCAAGGGACTGGCGCAGTGCAAATGTGGTGCCTATTTTCAAAAAGGGCTCTAGGTCTTCCCCGGGTAATTATAGACCAGTAAGCTTAACATCCATCGTGGGGAAAATGTTTGAGGGGCTATTGAGGGACTATATATAGGATTATGTGACAATAAATAGCATTATAAGTGACAGCCAGCACGGTTTTACTAAGAACAGAAGTTGTCAAACTAACCTGATCTGTTTTTATGAAGAGGTGAGCAGAAGTCTAGACAGAGGGGCCGCTGTGGATTTAGTGTTTTTGGACTTTGCAAAGGCATTTGACACTGTCCCCCATAGACGCCTAATGGGTAAATTAAGGACTATAGGTTTAGAAAATATAGTTTGTAATTGGATTGAGAATTGGCTCAAGGACCGTATCCAGAGAGTTGTGGTCAATGATTCCTACTCTGAATGGTCCCCGGTAATAAGTGGTGTACCCCAGGGTTCAGTGCTGGGACCCCTATTATTCAACTTATTTATTAATGATATAGAAGATGGGACACCAAGCTATGTAATATAGATCAGTCTATGGAAGATGTTCATGAATTGCAGGCAGATTTAAACAAACTAAGTGTTTGGGCGTCCACTTGGCAGATGAAGTTTAATGTAGATAAATGTAAAGTTATGCATCTGGGTACCAACAACCTGCATGCATCATATGTCCTAGGGGGAGCTACACTTGCGGATTCACTTGTAGAGAAGGATCTGGGTGTACTTGTAAATCATAAACTCAATAACAGCATGCAGTGTCAATCAGCTGCTTCAAAGGCCAGCAGGATATTGTCGTGTATTAAAAGAGGCATGGACTCACGGGACAGGGATGTAATATTGCCACTTTACAAAGCATTAGTGAGGCCTCATCTAGAATATGCAGTTCAGTTCTGGGCTCCAGTTCATAGAAAGGATGTCCTGGAGTTGGAAAAAATACAAAGAAGAGCAACGAAGCTAATTAGGGGCATGGAGAATTTAAGTTATGAGGAAAGATTGAAAGAATTAAACCTATTTAGCCTTGAAAAAAGACGACTAAGGGGGGACATGATTAACTTATATAAATATATTAATGGCACATACAAAAAATATGGTGAAATCCTGTTCCTTGTAAAACCCCCTCAAAAAACAAGGGGGCACTCCCTCCGTCTGGAGAAAAAAAGGTTCAAGCTGCAGAGGCGACAAGCCTTCTTTTCCGTGAGAACTGTGAATCTATGGAATAGCCTACCACAGGAGCTGGTCACAGCAGGGACAGTAGATGGCTTTAAAAAAGGGTTAGATAATTTCCTAGAACAAAAAAATATTAGCTCCTATGTGTAAAAATTTTTCCTTCCCTTTTCCCGTCCCTTGGTTGAACTTGATGGACATGTGTCTTTTTTCAGCCGTACTAACTATGTAACTATGTAACTATGTAATATCAGGGGGTCTGAAAATGAATGAAGGAATGAATTGAGATTGAAGCCTGAAACTTATCGCAACTTTTTGTAACTTATCTTAACCACTTAAATATGTAAAAATTATTTTCTTGTCAAAATATAAGCGAATATAAGAAACTTTGTAATATATGTTATTAAAGAAAAATATAGACATGACCAGGGGCGTAGCTAAAGGCTCATGGGCCCCGATGCAAAAGTTCTTATTGCCCCCCCCCCGCATACTTCTCATGGCCGACGGTCCGCAGCTTTCAGCTGCATCGCTGGGTCTCCTAAGTGACCCGATAATGCAGCACTAGCAGCCAGGGGCGTCATACTTAAAATGTCAGGGGAAATAGCCCTAATACATATGTGTCCGACCAAAAAAATGTGTGTGTGTGTGTGTGTATAAGAGACAGCATAGCCTATCTATAGCCCTACGACCCCATAAACTATTGATAGGATTAGATACATTGGCTCAACAGACAGTATCACACATGATAGGATTAGGGTATGTGCACACGATAGCTGCCTTTTACGTCTGAAATTACAGACTGTTTTCAGAAGAAAACAGCTCCGTTGTTTCAGACGTAATTGCTCGTCCTCGCATTTTGCGAGGCGTCTTTGACGGCCGTAAATTTGAGCTGTTCTTCATTGAATTCAATGAAAAACGGCTCAAATTACGTCCAAAGAAGTGTCCTGCACTTCTTTGACGAGGCAGTCTTTTTACGCGTCGTCGTTTTACAGCTGTCAAATGACGACGCGTAAATTACAGGTCGTGGGCACAGTACGTCGGCCAACCCATTCAAATGAATGGGCAGATGTTTGCCGACGTATTGGAGCCGTATTTTCAGGCGTAAATCTAGGCATAATACGCCTCGTTTACGCCTGAAAATAGGTAGTGTGAACCCAGCCTTAGATACAGTGGCTCAGCAGACAGTATCACACATGATGGGATTAGATACACAGCTAAGGAGCCAGTATAACACATTATAGGATTAGATACAGTGGCTCAGCAGTCAGTATTACACATTATAGGATTAGAGATAGGGCCCAGCAGACAGTATCACACATGATAGGATTACATACAGCAGCTCAGCAGACAGTATCACACATGATAGGCTAAGATACAGTGGCTCAGCAGACAGTATCACACATGATAGGATTAGCTATAGGGCCCAGCTCGCTGACATTACGGCTCCAGCGTTGGACCCAGGAAAGGTAAGAATAATAATTGTTCTGCTTTTTTATGTGTTACTAATTATTTTTGTGTGTTTGTGTTTTTTTACAAGTTCGGTTGTTGGACTACTTTGGATTCGAGGACTACTTCAATGACAGCGTTTTTTTATTCTCAATAAAATGGTTAATGGGGGTTGTGTTTTTTTATTTCAATAAAATATTTTTTCTGTGTACTTGTACTTTTTTAAACTTTATTATTACCACCCTAGTAATGGCCGCTGACTGATTGACAACCTCCATTACTAAGGCGGGGCTTAATGTTAGCAGGTGCAGAGGCTAACACTAACCCCCATTATTACCCGGGTACCCACCGCCACCAGGGGTACTGGGAAGAGTCGGTTACGAACCAGTACCCGACCATCTGCAGTGACAGTTAGGCACCGGGGCGGCTGCAGGCTGGTAGTATTAGGCTGGGGAAGGCCAAAAACAGTGGTACCTACCACCCTGGTAATGCTGCCTGCTGCTGCTGTGTTGTATCTGGCCGGTTATGAAAATTGGGGGGGACCCCACATCGTTCTTTCCAATTATTTTTATTTTCTTTTCTTAAAATGACATGGGCCCCCCCCCCCCATTTTTCATAACCAGCCAGATACAATAAAGAAGCAGCAGCCTAGCATTACCAGGGTGGGAAGCGCCACTGTATCTGGCCTTTCCCAGCCTGTTAATACCAGCCTGCGGCCACCCCATTGCGCAGCCATCACTACAGGTGGTCAAGTACTGGATCGTACCTGGCTCTTCCCAGCACCCCTGGTGGCGGTGGGTACCGGGGTAAAAAAGGGGGTTAGTGATAGCCTCTGCACCGGCTAACACTAAGCCCCGCCTTAGCAATGGATGCTGTCAATCAGCCGGCGGCCATTACTAAGGCGGTAGTAAAAAAACACAAAGACATAGAAAAAATATTTTATTGAAATAAAAAAAAAACACACAACCCTCAGTAACCATTTTATTGATAATAAAAAAAGCCGTCATCTAAGTAGTCCTGGAATCCGACGTAGTCCAACGACCGAACCTGTAAGAAAACACACAAACAATGATTAGTAACACATGTGTTAGGCTTAGATACAGGGCCCATGTGTGATACTATCTGTGGGACCCTGTATCTAAGCCTACCACAAGGTAGGCTTAGATACAGGTTCGAGCAGACAGTAATCTCATACAGTAATACAGGGCCCATCAGACAGGATCACACATGGGCCATGTATCTAAGCCTACCATGTGATTGGCTTAGATACAGGGCCCAGCAGACAGCATCACACAATCTGTGATCCTGTCTCATGGGCCCTCTAAGCCTGCCTACATCGTAGGCTTAAAGGACTTGTCCAGTCCCTAAACATTGATAGCCTATCCTCAGGATTGCTGTGTTTATGTGATCCATATATGTGGGGTTAGTGACTGCCTCCACTTGTTGTTCTTGCACTCCTCCCATTCTGCCCTGGGTGATTTTAATCAGTTCAATGCTGGATCCTACCATCCCCAGGTATATATGTAGGCTTAGTCCCAGTTCTGGGTGTATGTGCAGAGTAGGTCCCCACCTTACAGAGGTCGCCTTGTCGTGGCAGGTGGGCTAACACTTTTTGATCAAAATGTGCACTAAGAACCTCCCTATTTGTAAGTAGATTTAGCTTTAGTGCATATTTATTTATATTTAGTGGTTTAGGTGGCATTAGTGTCGCAGGGTGCTGTCACCATTCTATGTTTGCTGTATATCTGCAGTCATGGGTGTTCTTGCACCTGCATACATTTTGTATCATTTAGTTGGAATGTGCTGTTCAACTTTTTGCTGTGTTTATGTGATCCATATATGTGGGGTTAGTGACTGCCTCCACTTGTTGTTCTTGCACTCCTCCCATTCTGCCCTGGGTGATTTTAATCAGTTCAATGCTGGATCCTACCATCCCCAGGTATATATGTAGGCTTAGTCCCAGTTCTGGGTGTATGTGCAGAGTAGGTCCCCACCTTACAGAGGTCGCCTTGTCGTGGCAGGTGGGCTAACACTTTTTGATCAAAATGTGCACTAAGAACCTCCCTATTTGTAAGTAGATTTAGCTTTAGTGCATATTTATTTATATTTAGTGGTTTAGGTGGCATTAGTGTCGCAGGGTGCTGTCACCATTCTATGTTTGCTGTATATCTGCAGTCATGGGTGTTCTTGCACCTGCATACATTTTGTATCATTTAGTTGGAATGTGCTGTTCAACTTTTTGCTGTGTTTATGTGATCCATATATGTGGGGTTAGTGACTGCCTCCACTTGTTGTTCTTGCACTCCTCCCATTCTGCCCTGGGTGATTTTAATCAGTTCAATGCTGGATCCTACCATCCCCAGGTATATATGTAGGCTTAGTCCCAGTTCTGGGTGTATGTGCAGAGTAGGTCCCCACCTTACAGAGGTCGCCTTGTCGTGGCAGGTGGGCTAACACTTTTTGATCAAAATGTGCACTAAGAACCTCCCTATTTGTAAGTAGATTTAGCTTTAGTGCATATTTATTTATATTTAGTGGTTTAGGTGGCATTAGTGTCGCAGGGTGCTGTCACCATTCTATGTTTGCTGTATCCTCAGGATAGGCCATCAATAGCTGATGTGTCGGGGTCCATCTCCCGGGACCCGCCAATCAGCTGTTTTGAAGGGGCCGCAGCACTCATACGAGAGCGACTTCCCCTTCAGTTCCCTTACTCGCTCACACTGTGAATCGCCGACACGGATTCACAGTGTGACCGGAATGAAGTGACCGGAATGAAGGGGAAGCAGCTCTCGTACGAGTGCTGCGGCCCCTTCAATACAGCTGATTTGCCGGCTCCCGGGAGTCGGACCCCGCCAATCAGCTTCAGCAGACAGGGATATTAATCTTACCCTCCTCTTCAGCCGCGGCGGAAGTCCTGTCCTGACTCCATCCATCACGATGTTGTGCGCGGCGCATAGCGTTGTGACGTCATGCTCTGCACACAGTGCTGTGACGTCAGGACCTCCGCTGCGATTCTGGAACCAGGAAGGTAAGTACTATCAGTTACTATAGTAAGAGGGGCCCGCGGCCCGAGTTACTACAGTAAATTTTTATTGATGTGGTGCGGGGGGCTGCGGGCCTCCCTGGCTTCGAGCCTGGTCGGAGTTGCGACCGCTGCGACCCCTATAGCTACGCCACTGGACATGACTGTTGTGGCCAGCGATTGGCTGTAGCAATGACGTGACAATTCAACACATTATCACTTCAGTAAGGTAAACACAAACAAGCAGGGGAACAGTAGACTGGTGGCGTGGAGTGGTAGGGATTTAAAATGTGATTATGTGCTTCTTTGTTATGTTATAGGATAAGCAGTTGCGTGTTTATTTGTTTATTAAGCCCAGAAGACCCCTTTAAGCCTATGTACACATAATTGCTGCAGACTTTTTTGTCTGGATTTGCAGGCGGAAAATCCGCTGCGTATTACAGTAGTAGCAAAGTGGATGAGATTTTATGAATGCATACACTACAGAAAATTTCAATGCAGAGATGCTGCGGAATGGTTGCAAATTTGTTGCAGATTTGCCCGATTTAGTTCAATAGGAAAGTGAAAATCCACGGCAAATGTTGCATTTCTTGCTGCGAAACAGCTGCACTTCTGCAAGCATTGCAACTAAAGGGGAAAAAAAAGTTTTTCCTCTATAAAAAAATAGACCATACTCATCTTCCCTGGCACTCCCGTATTGACACGTCTCTGTTTCCTTCAATGGTCTCTGTTGAGCAGGCCTCCTGAGATTACCTTTTGTCCCATGTGACCACTGCAGCCAATTCCACGAGTCAGCTTCACATGGGATGAGAAGTCACCCCAGGAGGCCGGCTGCACAGGGACCAGCCAATGGGAGCAGGGAGGCCTCACTACTGAAGTGTCAGAGGCGGTAAGCATAGTCTATTTCTTTTTTTTATAAATCTCCTCTTCTCCCCTATACTTCTTTGCAGCGGCAAGCTCAGCCAAAATATTGTACCAAATCAAACATGATTTGGTGCAGACTTTCTGAAGGATTTCCCTGTAGAATCTGGATCTGATTTGCTGCAGCAGTTGTCTGTAGTAAATCCGACCCTAAGGCTTCCCTGTTCTATTCTAAGAGTGCTCTTAATGCAATCAGGAGCAATTCCATTAATATTAGTATTATTATTTTTATGTTTTTGCAATTACCTTCAAGTGTGTAAAGTTCTTCAAACTCGAGGTATATATTTATTTATATATTATTTTGGTTATGTATTAACATTTTCTTTATTTTGTTTGGCAGTAAATGTTTTAGATCCATATCTGCAAACTACTTATAAGGTGAAACCTCCAACAGTCGATTAATGGCTCTTGAAAATACACCAGATACTGTATGTAGATTGGAGGAATTGGGAGGTTAGAAGAATAAACATAGACACAATTTCTTGAAGATCTGGCAAACATGGTTGGACTTCACCATTAGGAGGACCTAAACCCTTCCTGTCATACTTATTATGCAGTTTATTCCAAATCTCTATTAAACTGAATTGCATGCTTTATATCTTTTATTTGGTGACCAAAGTAACAACTGATAGCCTTTGCTATCACTCCATTCACTTTGTTAGTTGATGATAGTTGTTGGTTAATTATTTTATTGTCCTTTTCTATGGTTTACAAACACTGTCTAGCAATGTGACCTATTTATATATGTCCTCATTAGTACAATGATGATTTTTGATGAGTGTTTAATAAAAACAAAGTTTTGGGGAAAAAAATAATTCTGGTAAAGAACAAAAGTGTGTTTAGAGGTACAGGGCACAAGGCCTTTCACCCTGATACCTAGGGGCACTATATGTTTTATTTAGTGGCCAGACAGCCTAGGATTTATTTTGTTGTACTTATTTTTGTGTTTTGTCTTTTTCTTCACGGAGAGGTAATAAAACTGCCTGAGGCTAGTTGTTTGAGACCCACATTTACTTTGGAGGGAACTTCCATTGTTTGCCAACCCTTTTAAGAGAGGGTGTTCCCATGAGCTGATTCCCTTGAAAATCTCACAATAATATATACATTTCATATATATATATATATATATATATATATATATATATATATATATATATATATATATATATATATATATAGTTAGGTCCAGGTAGGTCCAGTTAGGAAAATAAAAAATATATACATTTTAGTTGTTTACCAAAACATGTTGAATATACAGTTATATAATAAATATGGTCTTAAAGTGCAGACTCTCAGCTATAATTTGAGGGTATTCACATCCTAATTTGAGGAAGGGTTTAGGAATTACAGCTCTTTAATATGTAGCTACCTCTTTTTCAAGGGACCAAAAGGTAATTGGACAATTATCTCAAAAGCATTTTAATGGGCTGCACGGGCTATTCCCTCGTTAATCCATTATCAATTAAGCAGGTAAAAGGTCTGGAGTTGATTCCAGGTATGGTATTTGCATTTGGAAGCTGTCGCTGTGAACCCACAACATGAGGTCAAAGGAGCTCTCAATGCAAGTGAAACAGACCATCGTTAGGCTGAAAAAAATTAAGAAATCCATCAGAGAGATAGCACAAATGTTAGGAGTGGTCAAAACAACAGTTTGGCATATTCTGGGGAAAAAAAGAGCGCACTGGTGATCTCGTGAACTCCAAAAAGCCTGGACATCCATGGAAGACAACAATGGAGGATGATCGCAGAACCATTTCTACAGTAAAGAAAAACACCTTCACAACATCTACCCAAGTGAAGAACACACTCCTGGAAGTAGGTGTATCAGTATCTAAGTCTACCATAAAAAGGGGACTTCATGGGAGCAAATACAGAGGGTTCACCACAAGGTGCAAACCATTAATCAGCCCTAAAAATAGAAAGGCCGGATTAGACTTTGCCAAACAACATGTAAAGAAGCCAGCCCAGTTCTGGATTGGCATTCTTTGGACAGATGAAACGAAGATCAACTTGTACCAGAATGATAGGAGGAAGAAAGAATGGAGAAGGCTTGGAACGGCCCATGATCCAAACCACACCACATCCTCTGTAAAACATGGTGCAGGCAGTCTGATGGCATGGGCATGCATGGCTGCCAATGTCACTGGGTCCCTAGAGTTTATTGATGATGTGTCAGAAGCAGCCGGATAAATTCTGAAGTGTTCAAGGATATACTTTCTGCTCAGATTCTACCAAATGCAGCAAGGTTGATTGGACGTCGCTTCACAGTGCAGATGGACAATGACCCAAAACATACTGCGAAAGCAACCCAGGAGTTTTTATAAGGCAATGGCCAAGTCAATCACCAGATCTCAACCCGATCGAGCATGCATTTCACTTGCTCAATACAAAACTTAAGGCAGAAAGTCCCACAAACCAGCAACAACTGAAGACACCTGCAGTAAAGGCCGGGCAAAGCATCACAAAGGAGGGAACCCAGCGTTTGGTGATGTCCATGGGTTCCAGACTTCAGCCAGTCATTGATGGCAAAGGATTCTCTTCAAAGTATTAAAAAAAACAAAAACATTTTATTTATGGTAATGTTAATTTGTCCAATTACTTTTGAGCCCCTGAAATGAGGAGGCTTTGTAGAAAAATGGTTTCAATTCCTAAACGTTTCACAGGATATTTTTGTTCAACTCCTTGAATTAAACCTGAAAGTCTACACTCTATTGCGTCTCAGTTGTTTCATTTCAAATCCAATGTGGTGGCATGCAGAGCCCAAATCATGAAGATCGTGTCACTGTCCAGATAATTCTGTCCCTAGATGTATGTATATATATATATATATATATATATATATATATATATATATATATTCACCCTCTAACATACCTTTGGTGTTTTTGTAAGTGTTATTTTTTTTATTCTCATGCTTGCTGAATAATTGGGTTCTTTCTAGTATGATATTAGATCTGTATCTTGTGCTCTGACCAATCAGCTGCCTTTTCCCTGCTGCTTCCCCTCCCCTCTCACAGCATGCAGTCTTTCATACAGCCTAAGGTAGACAGACTTTTCAAATTCTCTTTCACAGCATGTCATGACTGTTTACAGAGATCCTGCAGGGAGGCAGAGGTGGACTACAGGCTGTGGAAGTTAAGAAAGATGACACTTTCCCCTAATAAGATATATTACAAAGTTTTATATGTTCACATGTACTACTGATTCATGCAACAAAAAGTTATACATTCTCTTGCAGTGCAATTATTAAGACAACTTCACTCACCATTTTGCACTTGCTGTTTCCCATCACTTTCACCAGACTTCTCTTGCTTACTTTGACTTTGTCCTGAGGAATCATCTTGTCTGTTTACATTTGGTAATCGAGTCCCATTAATATTTCCCTGACTAGATTCAGTGTGTTTGCCATCACTGGAATTTGTTTCTTTATTTGCCTCATTTTTGGATTGTGAAGATTTTTCTATTTCATTTTTTTCTTCTCTCTCATCATTCTTTTTATCATCTTTTTCTTGCAGCTTGTTTTCTTCTGCATCTTTCTTTGCCCTTTCTTCTGCATCTACAGAGAATAACAAGTAGCACAATCATTGGGTGTATGTTTTTTAAGTAGACCTAAAGCAAAGGAAATGCCATTAAAGTCTGATCGGATGGGGTGTTAGCCATGCAACCCAGTAGGACTGCTAGAAGTAAGTGGCCATGCCTCTAAGAAAATTTTGCAACCCTTCAGCTCCGCTCAGCATTTTTTGGAGACCGCATGATCGGCCATTGACTATAATGGCTAGTCATGTGGCCTCCAAAAACTGAGCCAGCAAAAGCCGTAGGTGCATGGCCCATCCTGCTCCTTTGTTCTAGCAATCGGTGCTGGTCACAGCTTTCTGACCCCCACGGATTGAACATTGATGACATACCTTAGCAATATAACATCAATGTCTTAAAATGCCTTTAGCTTTAGACAGCCAAATAAAATCCTCTATATCCTAAACTAAATGTGGCGTATAGGTGTTAATCCTGCTACAATAACGTACAAGGATATCTAGTAAATAGAATAAGTAATAAATAAATGCATTATTCACGTCACTTCCGTATCACCTTTGGCTCCCTGTGCCTTCCACTTTTCTCTGTTCTGTTGCACCACTTCATACCAGGTATTTTTAAAACATTTGAAGTCCACAGTGAGAATTGAACAGTTCAAAGAGGCACTTCCTTCTGATCCAGTGCTCTTCACACTCGATCTTTTAACTTCTGAGGGGGTGATGCTGTTCAAACTGAAATAGTAATACTATAAGTGAGAGTGCAGCCACATATATATATATATATATATATATATATATATATATATATATATATATAGATAGATATATATATTGCAAAGGTCACTAATATGTAAAATTGCAGAGTAAGTTCATATACAGCCATTCCCTAATATATTTGTGTCATTTATAAGCAAGAGACCCAATAATAAAGCAGGGCTTCAGTGGGGTATACTAATGCCCAGCAGCTTATCAACGAATATTTTCAGCTGCTAAGTCACAGGCTATACACAGTCAGTTGTAGGGGCGTAACTATGATTCATAGGGCCCCACAGCAAAGACAGGGATGTGCGCCAATCACTTTGTTCATAGTAAATTGTACTGCAGATGGTAGTAGAGGAGATATAGATAGATAGATAGACAGTGGCGGATCATCATAATTGGGGCGGTTCGGCCGGCCACCCGGGGGCCCAAGGCGCCCAGTGGGCCCATGCCCACCCGAACTGCACGGGCCCACTCACGCCAGGTGGCATCACTAGCACTGGAGGGGGCCCCCGGTGCTAGCGACAGCCACATTCACTTGTATCTGCATCCTCAGGACGCTGATACAAATGAATACTATAGGCTGCAGTCCACGTTAGGCCTGAAGCCTATAAGGCGCTGGGAACACTCCTTGCACAGGCCAGTGTGATGACGTCACTGCATCATGCTGGTCTGCGCATGTGTCCCAACTGGAGGATGTGTAGCACTCTATTGTGGGAATGGGGCAAGGTAAGCACAATATTTATTTATTTTTGCGGGGGCTGTGTGGCAATATACAGGGGGGATTGCTGTGTAGCACTATATACAAGGGGCGACCACTGTGTGGCACTATATACAAAGGGGGGCTATGTGGCAATATACGGGGGATTTCTGCGTAGCACTATATACAAAGGGGGATCGCTGTGTAGCACTATATACAAGGGGTGGAGTGCTGTGTGACACTATATACACGGGGAGCGCTGTTTGGCACTATATACAAGGGTGGGGCACTGTGTGGCACTATATACAAGGGGGAGCACTGTGTGGCACTATATACAAGGGGGAGCACTGTGTGGCACTATATACAAGGGGAGGAAATGCTGTGTGGCACTATATACAAGGGGGGAGGTACACTATATATAAGGGGGAGTGCTGTGTGGCACTATATACAAGGGGGGAGCGCTATGTGACACTGTATGCAAGGCAGGGGGGCTGTGTGGCACTATATACAAGGAGGGGGGCTTTGTGGCACTATATACAAGAGGGGCTGTGTGGCACTATACACAAGAGGCGGCTGTGTGGCACTATACACAAGAGGGGGCTGTGTGGCACTATTTACTAAGAGGGGCTGTGTGGTACTATCTACTAGGGGGAACTGTGTGGCACTATCTACTGGGGGGGGCTGTGTGGCACTATCTACTGGGGGGGACTGTGGCACTATCTACTGGGGGCTGTGTGTGGCACTATATACAGGGGGCTGTGTGTGGCGCTATCTACAGGGTCTTAATTTTCCATACCCTGAAATAAACAGTTCTGTGTAGAAAAGTATACTGGTAGTAGAACAAGCCTTTTGGAAATTCGGCCAATGCCTGTGGGCCCAAAAAAGTAGGGAGCCCCTGCATCCTGGACAGACATAGTATGGCAATGTTGGGAAAACGGTTCCTCATTCCATTTCACTCATTACTGAGCACCTGGAAACTGGAAGCAGCACCACGTAATACACTAGAACCCAGAACTTGGACAATGTCACCATGGTCTCGACAGGCACCTCCTCCCCACTCTCACTGGATACTACATGGCAACTATCCTCTTTTTCCAGTTTCTTGCCAAGTACTTCTGACCTACTGCCATTACCTCACCCACTGGACACCATGGAATGTGACTGACACCTTCGCCATCTGTTGTATACTAAAAAATGTGCCACCCCTATAAAACCCAAAGCACTTAAAACCAGGGTATATTATCCTCCTCCCTACTAGACAACAATATATATTACCCATCCCTTGCCTGAAGGGATATCCCTGAAATATAAGCTACTCCCATCAACAGGATAGAGGCAATGTTACCTCCACACCACCAGAGGACACCAGGGAGTAGTATAGAAAATCTGTGAGCCTTAATTCTCAAGGGCCCAGATCATTGTCTGTCCAACCCTGAAGTATACATATACATTATAAGCTTTATTCATTATGTTCTTAATATTTTTGTTATATCTGAATGTTGAGAAAGCTCCCATAGCTCTGCAAGTTGTGCATCTTATTTATATTAGCAGTCTACAGTAAAGTAATAAAGGTTTTTCTTTACTATAAATTTTTCATGTAGTGTAAAAGGACAAACTCAACTTACCTAGATCGCCTAAATCCTGTGAGCCCAGACCGGGATGCCTCATCAATGAGTGGAATTACAATCTTTTCTGTCATGTCTGTTAATACGGTAAATGTCGGCTCCACAATGAAGTCAATGAAACCTAAACAACAGGGTATTATTGTCACTATTTAATGTATGACAGTAGTTTAGATAGAAATATCTATAGATATCATATCAGTAACATAACGAGAACTCAAGTCTGCATGTCTATACAATCTCCACTAAGTGGTGCCATTGTATAAATAAGTATAGAAAGGCCCTGCATTGGTACATTGTCAGTAGTACTGCACAATACCAAGAGTTACTTTGACTTTTAAATAAAGGCAAAATACCAAATGTATTTATTGGCTTTTTTTTTAAGACACAGTCTTCCTGACCTCATCTTATAGGCTTCAATAGATAGATATGCTAAGTGATTGACGGTACTTTTGGAACGTTTGGTTCAACAGTTTTGTAAATGAACCATTAAATTATTCAACAAAGGTGGAGAAAATGAAGCTGCGGTCTTCGGCATAAAAGGGACATCGATATTGAAATTGAAGTTCTAGGTCATTAAGCCATTGAACTCATTACTCCTTTATATCTATTAGCGCTCTTTATGGTAATAACACAAATGGGACACGGAAGCCAGTGGTGATTTTAATAAATGGAAAGTCAAATTTTCTCTGTTTCAACAGTAGTTTATTATAGACTGTGACCAAAGAGGAGAACGTTTTGTATAATAACATTGCCCTTGTGTAAAAAGACACAAAGTAAAACTTGCTGTGCTTCATAGGCCACGAGGAAGAAGGTCTGAAGGTGAAAACAAGAGGCACTAGCTGGCAATAAATTATTCCACTTGGAAGTCCTGTGATGTATCAGAACTTTTTACATATTCTCAGTCGCTTACAAATGCTTTATCATTTTTTAAGCATGTCAGAGGCACAGGATGATGAAGAGTAATGTTTTTCTTTGGTCTCACGGCTGTCAAAAATAATTGAAGTGGGCTTCAGCCATGATTCTGGAGCAGAAGAAGAGAGGAGCCTCTAAACTCTTCAGGAAAGAAGTAGTGGTATATGAAAAACTTCTACATAAAACAAGGTGCTGAATATTGATCTACCCAATCTATCTCCTCTATCAAATTTTCATACACATATTATTATTTTTTGTAAAAATAATGCATATACAGAACATTTGAAACTTACCTATTTGGGATTGGGCAACCATTGTTGAATTGCGATCGCACAGTGGAGAAAATGGAAGGCCGAGTTCTGCTTCTTTGTCACCCTGTAAGCAGTATTCAGTGAGTTGCAAATTTTTAAACACTAACCATTTGGAACATGAATGCACAGATAAGGCCTCGTTCACATTTGTATCGGGCTTTAGTTCATGGGTTCTGTTAGAAGTTTCCTTCAGGGAACCCATGGACGGAAAGCCAAATGAAAAGCGTGGCTTCCGTTTGTATTACCATTGATTTCAAAAGTATTGATTCCGTTGCAAATGGTTTCCATTTATCTCCGTTCCGTAAGGTTTCCGTTTTTTTGCGGAAACAATAGCGTAGTCATCTGCACTATTGTTTTCGCGAAAAAAAAAGGAACCCTTACGGAACGGAGACAAACGGAAGCAATGGTTCCCGTTTGGCTTTCTGTTCACGGGTTCAAGGTCTAACGGAACCCAGGAACGGAAGCCCAACGCAGATGTGAACCAGGCCTACGTGAGATGTAGAAGATACATCTAAAGAGCTATTGAAAATGCATCTATACTATGTCCTTATAATACCGGTGGAGTAGTATCTGCACAATAAAATCAATGCTGAACAGCGCAGAGAATTCTCAGTGTGATATGAAGTCTTATTTTATGTGAGTAAAGAAACTGTATAATAAAGTGATCAAAATCTGGATTCCACTCTGTTCCCTTATATTACTAAGATATATACAGTAGCTTCCTCATTGGAAAACACTGAATTTATTAGCAGGTGTCAGTTTCATGTACATAATGAGTATTGAATGAAGAATAATGAATTGCACTCTTTTAGATGCTGGCATTTCATTTGCTTGTAAATTGGGACTAGATAAATGCATATTTTGGGGTGAAAGTGAATAGCTCTCCTCGCCTGACACACCCAGCTGAAATATACTCATATGATGTTATTTATACTCTGAAGGATGAAAAACTAAGGTATAGAATCACTGGAATTTGCGGCAGGGGGCGGCAGGCTGTCACCGTGAAGCATATTGGACCATAAGGTGTTTTTGTTTTTTTTTTACAAAATGAGTGATAGTGAAAAGAGTTCAGGATTAGAACTGGAAATAAAAATTATAAAGTAGCAAGAGCGGTCCTCACTATTGTTCACCCATCTGATCTTGAAGATTGTTAACGCCTAAAAATTTGCCCCTCACTTCTTTAGTTTGGAGCACCCTTAGAAATGTAGAGAACACATGCGACTCATACAGCACTTTGCAGAAAAATTAACCACTATGGTTAATGCCATCTATTCTTCACTGGTAGTGTAAAATAGTGAAACGCATTGGAAGATGATATTATTGGCAATTTAGGCAGCCGTCCGGGACCTGAGACTCTGGTTGGGGGGGAGGCATGGCCGGCCAAACCACTCGTCATCTTAAACACCACACGCTAATTAATATTTTTATTAGCCACGTCCCGTGGCAGCCAAGGGTGTTTGGCTGCTGCAGGGCACAGTTCTAAAAGTAAGCTTAAAATATAACCTGTTAATATTTAGATCACTATTTAGGTCTATACACATGGTACGGTTGAATTACGGTTTATTGCTTTGATAAGCACAAAATTTAGTTTCCCAGCACCCGGACCCACACCGATACAAACTTATGATATGTCTCTTTGATATATCAAAAGTTTGATGAAAGTGTAGTTACTCATTAACCCCTTCCCGTCGCAGCTATTTCTCGGATATTGACTTTAGTTTTATCACATTCCAAAAGCCATAACTTTTATATTTTTACGTCAATATAGCCATATGAGGGCTTGTGTTTTGCGTGATGATTTGATTTTTACTGCACCATTTATTGTACCATATAATGTAGCTGGAAACTGGAAAAAAAAATATTTGTGGGGTAGAATGGGAAAAAAAAATAAATTCCTCAATTTTTTATTTTTTTATTTTTTTACAGCATTCAACATGCGATAAAAAGGCATTCAAATTTTATTCTGCGGATCAATATGATTATGGTGATACCAAGTTTTATTTATTTTAGAAGGAAAAAGCTTAAAAATAAAATTTGGGTTTTGTCGTCATTTTCTTAGAGCCATAACTTTTTTCTTTTCTGTCGATTGAGCGGTATGAAGGCTTATTTTTTTGCGGGGTAAGCTGTAGTTTCTATTGGTACCATTTTGGGGTACATGAGACTTTTTTGATCACTTTTCATGAAATTTTTTGTGGTTGATAAGGTGACAAAAAACAGCGATTCTGGTGTTTTAATTTTTTTAAATTGTAATATTACGGATTTTTACTGGCGATACCAGTGATGTTAATTTATTTTTATTTTTTTTACATTGCGCTTGGTGGAAAATGGGAAAAGAGGAATTATCTGAACTTTTAATATTTTTATTAAACTGTATTTAACTTTTTTTTACTAATTCCCTTGGAATTGAACCAGTGATCTATAACTTGAACTATATATATATATATATCGATATATAAAATATACTTATATAAGTATATTATTATACTGACAGTCTTCATAGGAGTCTTCATAGGAGTACAAATATGGCAGACCTGGGGGCTTTCATCAGGTCCCTAGACTGCCATGCCAAACTTCGGCAACCTGCAATCGCATTGCAGTGGGGGGCATGTCACGTCAGAGGGGGCCGGGGCGGCCCTCCCTCATTCTGACGGCTGAGATGCGGTTACATACAGCCAACACACTCAATCTTCAGAGCGGGCTCAGCCCGTGAGCCCACTCCATACTCCCCTAGCAAATCTCTGCCGTATATGTACGGTGGATGTCGAGAAGGGGTTAATATTTAATAGTTACTCACAGATGATAAAACATATTTTGCTCATATTGGGCCTTAGTTCTGAATATAGATAAGGGGTGGGCGAAGGGGCACAGCAGGGGGACACTTCGTGATCGGCTTATTGTTAATGGACCCTTCTAATAAGTAGTGATTTTTCAAAGAGGAGAACTTATTTGATTAAAGGGGTCCTCTACTGCAATCAAACTGGAATCAGGGCAGGTCTTAATATGTACAGTATGTCCTGAATTTACTTTTTTGCTGCACTAATGGAGTTGCAGAGAAAAATGGTGACGTACTGGTACATCCTGAGATCAGCCCCTACTTATTGAGTGATTGATGTATATATATTCAATATATATAGATATATATATCTATATATAGAAAAATTGGGTGACATTGATGTCTTAAGATACATATCAGCTCTGATTTATTGCACTGTGTACTGCACTAAGAACAGATTGAATTGCATTTTGACTTTGCTATCATCTGTATTGTAAAGCAATGTACATGGATATGCCAGCATAGGGTTTGTTTGTACAATTTTATAAGTTATGTTGTAGTGTGGGAATTCTTTATAACACATGGACTTCTTCAGCATAGAGAAAAACAAGCAGTTACTGTGATGTAAGGCATGTTTTGTTATGAGGATAGGCATTTGAGTGTTCTGTCGATTTTGACCTTGAAAGTTACCAGTTTATTTACACCTCTTTTTCTTCGGCATGGATTGACTATTTACATTGTCATTATTTACTCGAAAATAACAAATTTGCCTGCACCAATATAGTGTACCCTTCTTACAAAACGCCCAAGGGATCTGGTAAAATACATCCATATCATCTGGAAGTTCAGGCAACTCTGAGTTCATTTTTCATTAAGGAACAGTAAAAATACCCAAAGGCATCCAATCTCTACATTTCCGCGGCAGCACAGTTAAAGGAAAAGGATTCTTACAAGAAAGCGAAGAGAACAGGCAGAAGAGGACGCGGCAAAGTCAAGTTGGCAAAGACCTTCCCTCATAAGACCTATTCATAAACCCCAATGGGCAGTTTGGGCATCACTGTATGTAAAGTGGCACTTACAAGAAAGCGAGGACTTTTATTTATTTTTTCTGCCCATTAACCTAATTTTTGTGGGAAGCTGGCATCCTTTGTGCAAATTCAAAACTAAAAGAAGATGGCACTTTTTGACAACTTTTCCCTAGGCGAAAAAAACTGTTGGAGCTATTGATATTTTAGGAAAAACATGGGGTAGATATGTAAAGGGATAAATGTGGAGTTTCTGATGTACAGCTGAAATAACTAAATTGTGTACAGCACTGTGGAAAAGGAAGGTTACAATGACTTATGGGTGGCTCTTAGGCCAAGTTCACACAGGGCGGATACGCTGCATAAAAGTACAAAACATATCCACCCTTGTAGTTTCTATTGCTACAATTTATTGTACCATATAATGTACTTGGAAAGAAAAAAAAAATCTTTGTGGGATGGAGTTGGAAAAAACTGTGATTCCTCCATTTATTTTTGGGTTTTGTTTTTACGACTTTCAATCCTGCTGTAAAAACGACAACAAAACTTTATTTTGCCTGTCAATGCGATTTCGGCAATACCAAATTCATATATTTTTTTAATGTTTTGCTACCTTTTCAAAGAAAAAAACTATTTGTTAAAAAAAATGTGCTTGTGTCGCCACATTCTGAGAGCCATAACTTTTTTATTTTGTTATCAATTGAGCGGTGCGATAGCTTATTTTTGTGGGACGAGCTGTAGTTTTTACTGGTACCATTTTTTCGTACATACGACTTTCTGATCACTTTTTATATAAAAAATATATAACTGATTCTGGCGTTTTAAATGTTTCCATTTTTAATTTATTGCAGCATTTAGCGTGCGAGTTAAATAATGCTATATTGTAATAGTTCAGACTTTTACGGATGTGATAATACCAATTTTGTTTATTTGTTTATTTACATTACTTTGGAGGAAAAATAGGGGAATTTGGGGTCTTTTGAACTTTTAATATTTCTTTTTTACACTTTTCATTAGTCCCCTTAGGCATCATGCACACGGCCCTAAAAATCGTCCACAATTACAGGCCCATTCACTTCTATTGTCCACGGACACCTTCCCGTTTATTTACGGAAAGATGTCCGGGCCGTAGAAGCGTACTGCAACAGATAGGACATGTTGATCTCTGTTCCTGGCCATTAGTGAGAGGTATCAGCTATAATACACAGCTGACACCTGCAGCGTATGGAACTTCAACCTCCCGCACCATGACATACCAACATGTTCTGGTGAGTCAAGGGGTTAATGGCACCATTGTGTTTTAAAAAACTTTTATTAATTTTTCGGGGGGAGAATGGAAAAAAAATGCAAATCCGCCATTATTTTATGGGTTTTATTTTTACGGCTTTCACCATGGACTAAAAATTACATGTCGTTACGATTACAGCGATACCTAATTCATATAGGTTTTCTTATGTTTTACTATTTTTGCCACATTCTGAGAGTATTAACTTTTTTTTAGCATCGCCATAGCTTGTAAGAGGGCTTATTTCTGGCGGGCATAGTTGTATTTTTCAATTTGGCACCATTTTTGGGTCCATATAACTTTGATTATCTTTCAATGAACTATTTGGGTAGGGGAATTGAAACTAAAAAACAATTCTGTGGAGAGAAACTTATGAAAACAAATTGTTTTTGTCACTACGTTTCAAGTGTTATAACTTTTTTATTTTTCTGTCAATATAGCCGTATATGGGTTTGTTTTTTTATGGGACGAGTCTAATTTTTAATAGAACCATTTGGGCTACCTATAACTTATTATTTAACTTTTATGAATTTTTGGGGGATTGAATTGAAAAAAAGTGCCTTAATTTTTTGTTGTTTACACCAATTATCATGTTGTTCAATTCATTTGTTAACTTTATTAAATGGATCATAATGATACCATATGTGTTTTTTTTTAACACTTTTGCATAATAAAGCCACTTTTTATGGAAATTTTATTTTTTATTTTTACTGTAATTTTATTTTTTTTAAACTTTACTTATTTTATAGTCCCACTAGGTGCTTCAGAATGCAATCTTTTGTTCGCTTATACAGTATAATGCTTTGGTATGTTCAACTTTGGTGTAAAACTGATGCAATCTATTAGGAATATAGTTATGGAAGCCGACAGGGCCTTTGTTAAACACCTGGTTGGCATGGCAACCCATCGGCAACAATGGTGTGACAGAGCCGGCCCCCCTCCCTCTGTAGCCACTTAGATTCTGTGGTCTCCATTGTCCGTGGGTTAAACGGCTGGGATCTGAGTTATGTCCGATCCCAGCCATTGCAGCGGGATGACGGATGTATATTACAGTTGACACCCACTGCGGATGGCGCAGGTACAGCTTCTATACCCATGCCATCCACTGAGCATAACATTGCGACCTATTGTGGCCAAAAGACTGCTCCTAGGATGTAATGATATGCCTATTTGCGTGAATGGGTTAATAAAAGTATTTGAGAAGAGTTTTGTATATCATATGTAGTAATACAAATACCACAGGACTCCAGCTAAATAATTTAACTATAGTCTCGAATCATGACATCTCAAAACAACTAGAAAATTGCCTTCGCACTGACTAAAAAAACTTCTTGGACTATAAAACTTTGGCTTCTTAAAGTTTATTATTTGTTGGAACCTTGTTAACTTCACAGCATAAAGCATATGTGATGTAATAAAAAGCAACTCTTCAAAAAGAAAAAAATATGCTCATCATATATTCGGTGAAATTGTGGCTTCCAACACCCTTATAAGCATATTCCTACCTGTCTGAAAAATTCTTCTAGCAGTGACATGGTCCACCGATGATGGAGGTCCCAGTTTTTAGCTGGATGGCTTATGTCTGCTGTATGCAATAGCAGGGATAAGGCTTTTGGCTTGTCAATCCTGCAAATTAAAATGACAAAACAAGTTAATATCCCAAAAAATATTTATGGAGCCTTTTCGGAATTATTTTAGTTAAAGGTAATAAAGTATTTTCCTCCTACACAGTTGTCCAACAAGACCTTCGGTGTCAAAGTACTGATTAAAACAACGGCTGCAATTAATTAAAACTACTGTATACCAAGAGAAAAGCGGTTGCTCTATACATAAACTTATCTTTTAGGAAGAAGAGGGCATGGAAACTATAATGTTAACTATAATCCACAGGACATGCCATAAATGTCTGATAGATGGACGTCCCAGCTCTGGGAACCGCACCATCTCGAGAACCACTGGTCTCTCCATTCTATTCTATGAGAGTAACAGAAATGTTTCCGATATGGGCGTAAATGTCCAAGATTGGAATAACCTGTTAATAAATACAAATCACCTTCCATGTAGGAAGCACTTGTAGAAATAGGTTGTACACACAATTTATTTTTCACATTGCAAAATCCTACGCATGTAGTTTCCAATATCCGCCTACTATGTTCCTCGTGCATAGCAACACTCTAAGCCTCATCAACAACCTGGCCCTTACCAACGTTTGTCACACAATCTATGTAATTATTCAACCATGTTATTATTGTTTTATCCATAATTATAGTTACATATATACATAGTTAATATGGTTGAAAAAAAGATACATGTCCATAAAGTTCAACCAAGGGATGGGAAAAAAGGAAAGGGATGAAACGAAAATTTCTACACATTGACATAGGAGCTGATATTTTTTTGTTCTAGGAAATTATCTAAGCCTTTTTTAAAGCTATCTACTGTCCCTGTTGTGACCAGCTCCTGCGGTAGGCTATTCCATAGATTCACAGTTCTCACAGTAAAGAAGGCTTGTCGCCTCTGCAGGTTGAACCTTTTTTTCTCCAGACGGAGGGAGTGCCCCCTTGTTTTTTGAGGGGGTTTTACATGGAACAGGATTTCACCATATTTTTTGTATGTGCCATTAATATATTTATATAAGTTAATCAGGTCCCCCCTTAGTCGTCTTTTTTCTAGGCTAAATAGGTTTAATTCTTTTAATCTTTCCTCATAACTTAGATTCTCCATGCCCCTTATTACCTTTGTTGCTCTTCTTTGTATTTTTTCCAACTCCAGTGCATCCTTTCTATGAACTGGAGCCCAGAACTGAACTGTATATTCTAGATGAGGCCTCACTAATGCTTTGTAAAGTGGTATATTATATCCCTGTCCCGCGAGTTCATGCCTCTTTTAACACCTTCCCGAACCTTTATGTAACTGCGCGTCCAGGCGAGCAGTTACTTTGTGCACCTTCATGTGCAGTTACGTCTGCACTTTAACAGTTAACTGCCATGTGGCGCTACACCGCAGCGGATGTTAAATGTGCAGGAAGTCTGCCCTGATCTCCCTTGTTGCCGGTCAGCGGTCCTTTGCCGCTGATTTTGGCAATTAACCCCTGTATTGCAGCTATCGATTGCAATTGCCGCATTTAAGGGGTTTGTAGCACATCGGGAGACCCCCATGAAGCACCCCACGATGCGATCCCGGGGAGGGGTGCCGATGGTTGGCATGGCAACCGAAGGCCAGACTTCTGGCTGGTCCTGATAGACTTCCTGTCTTCACATTGACAGCTATAATACGTTACAATACACAGGTAGTGTAAAGTATTATAGCAGCGATCAATGCTGCTAGTGTTCAAGTCCCCTAGTGGGGGAAAAAAAAAGTTGTAAAAAAAAATATTGCAAAAAAGTGGAAAAATAAAAGTTACAAAAACAAAAACTGCTTTTTCTCCTGTAATAAGTCTTTTATTATATGAAAAAAATGTAAACATTAAAAAAAAGTACACATATTTGGTATCACCGCATTCGTAATGACCCAAACGATAAAACTATAATGGGATTTTTCCCACAAGGGTGAACACCGCATTAAAGAAAAAACAAAACAATGCCAGAATTGCTATTTTTTGGTCACCACCCCTCCCAAAATATAGAATAAAAAGTGGTCAAAAAGTCGCATGTACCCCAAAATAGTACCAATGAAAACTACAACCCGTCTCGCAAAAAGACAACTCGTTACACAGCTTTTTTTGACGGGAAAAAAAATAGTTATGTCCCTCAGAATATGGTGATGCAGAAAATAAATTATTTTTAAAAAAAAAGTGATTTTATTGTGAAAATTCTGCACAACATAAAAAAAGATAAACATATGGTATCGCCGTAATCGTATCGACAGAATATAGTACAATTGTCATTTATAGCCCATGGTGAAAAAAAAAAGAATAAAAAACATCAGAATGGCTGGTTTTTGGTCATCTTGCTTGTCAAAAAATTTAATAAAAAGTGATCAAAAAATAGAATTTACCCCAAAATGGTACCAATGAAAATGACGGATTGTCTCGCAACAAATAAGCCTTCACACAGCTCCGTTGGAAATTTTTAAAAAAAGTTCTGGCTCTCAGAATATGGTGATGCAAAATGTTGAGAGCGCTCTAAAAGCGGACATGATTTGTCACGTTATCAGTTATCAGTTATCACGTTATCAGTGCGACACTAGCCAAATGTCTATGAATTATTATTTATTTACCGCATTATTATACCCTCTTATTATGCCCTCATGTACTCTGCACAGCTTACATATGCCCCCACATTATAAACTGAAATACCAGTAATACTTCAAACAGAACTATTACCAAGCAAAATCTGCACTCCGAAAGCCAAATGGCGCTCCCTCCCCTCTGAGAACTACAGCGTGCCCAAACAGCAGTTTACATACACATATATGGCATCGCCATACTCGGGAGAACCAGCTTAACATTTTATGAGTTATTTGTGGCACAAACTGGGCACAACATATTGTGCACTTTGCACCATCCGCTGTGCATTAACCCCTTTGCGCACCATGACGTAATAGCACGTGGTGGTGCAGGGGGTGATGTATTAGCCCGCGACGCTGCGGGTTTCGGCTGTGTATTACATCTGGCACCTGGGACTAAGGCCTCATTTACACGAGCGTGATATACGTGCGTGCGACGCGTGTGCTTTTCACGCGTGTGGTACGCACCTATATATATTAGTCTATGGGGGCATGCAGACAGTCCGTGAGTTTTGCTCAGCGTGAGTCCGCTGAAAAAAACTCACGACATGTCCTATCTTTGTGCGCTGTTCGCACATCACGCACCCATTGAAGTCAATGGGTGCGTAAAAACCATGCATGCCGCACGGAAGCACTTCCGTGCAAACTGCGTGATTCGCGCAACAGCTGTCAAACTCTGAATGTAAACAGAAAAGCACCACGTGCTTTTCTGTTTACAAACATCCAAACGGAGTGTCACAATGATGGCGGCTGCGCGAATATCTCGCAGCCGTGCATCATACGCTGATGACACACGGAGCTGTTAAGTGCCTTTTGCACACGCAAAACGCAACGTTTTTTGCGTGCGCAAAACGCACACGCTCGTGTAAATCAGGCCTAACAGACAGGAATAGCAATCGTGCTGTTACAGCCTGTAAAAATGACAATATTTGTACCAGCGATCTAATGATCGCTGGTTCAAGTCCCCTAGGGCAACTAATAAAATGTGTAATAAAAAAAAGTTAAATAAACCTATTAGTAGATATTTAGGGCATGTTCACACGTGGCGGATTTCCTCCGCAACTGTCCGCATCAATGCCGCACAGAATCTGCGTTGCAGATTCTGCTGCGGATCTGCACAAAATGTGCAGTAAATTGATGCGGACTAGCTGCTGCGGACTGCGGTAAAAGTACTTCCCTTCTCCCTATCAGTGCAGGATAGAGAGAAGGGACAGCACTTTCCCTTGTGAAAGTCAAAGAAATTCATACTTACCGGCCGTTGTCTTGGTGACGCGTCCCTCCTTCGGCATCCAGCCCGACCTCCCTGGATGACGCGGCAGTCCATGTGACCGCTGCAGCCTGTTATTGGCCTGTGATTGGCTGCAGCCGTCACTTAGACTGAAACGTCATCCTGGGAGGCCGGACTGGAGACAGAAGCAGGGAGTTCTCGGTAAGTATGAACTTATATTTTTTTACAGGTTGCTGTATATTGGGATCGGTAGTCACTGTCCAGGGTGCAGAAACAGTTACTGCCGATCGCTTAACTCTTTCAGCACCCTGGACAGTGACTATTTACAGACGTCTCCTAGCAACGCTCCCGTCATTACGGGAGCCCCATTGACTTCCTCAGTCTGGCTGTAGACCTAGAAATACATAGGTCCAGCCAGAATGAAGAAATGTCAAGTTAAAAAAGCAAGACGCATCCACAGCACACATAACATGTGCATGACAGCTGCGGACTTCATTGCGGAAATTAGAATCTCCATTGAAGTCAATGGAGAAATTCCGCCATGAGTCCGCCACTGCTCCGCAACAGACAGAGCATGCTGCGGACACCAAATTCCGCTCCGCAGCCTATGCTCCGCAGCGGAATTTTACGCATCGTCTAAACGAACACTGCTAAATTAAAGTGGAAGTCAATGGACAAACGGCTCCGCTGCGGATTAACGCTGCGGAGTGTCGGCAGCGGAATTTAAGTGAAATTCCGCCACGTGTGAACCCAGCCTTAAAGTAAAAAAAAAAAACCTATTAGTAGATATTTAAAGTAAAAAAAAAAAACTTTTCCCATTTTTCCTCTAAAGTGATGTTAAAAATAAACAAAATTGGTATCGCTGCATCTGTAAAAGTCTGATCTAGTACAATATAGCATTATTTAACTCGCATGGTGAACGATGTAAAAAATAAAGAATTTGAAACACCAAAATCGCTTTTTTTGGTCACCTTAGCTCTCAAAAACAGTTATAAAAAGTGATCAAAAAAGTTGTATGTACCAAAAAATGGTACCATTAAGAGCATGGCCAGACGTGGCGGAGGTTATCCGCTGCAAATCTTGGTGCAGATTTTAGGCATTTACGCAACGAATCTGCACCAGCATTTGCATATTTGACAGGTTAGGGTATGTTCACACGGCCAAATTTCAGACGTATACGAGGCGTATTATGCCTCGTTTTACGTCTGAAAATACGGCTCCAATACGTCGGCAAATATCTGCCCATTCATTTGAATGGGTTTGCCGACGTACTGTGCAGACGACCTGTTATTTACGCGTCGTCGTTTGACAGCTGTCAAACGACGACGCGTAAAAATACAGCCTCGTCAAAAGAAGTGCAGGACACTTCTTTGGACGTTTTTGGAGCTGTTCTCTCATAGACTCCAATGAAAACAGCTCCAAAAACGGACGTAAAAAACGCCGCGAAAACGCAGCGAAAAATGCGAGTTGGTAAAAAAACGTCTGACAAGCAGGGTCTGTTTTCCCTTGAAAACAGCTCTGGATTTTCAGACGTTTTGGTTGACTACGTGTGAACATACCCTAATTCAGAAGTTGCAGAAAACACAGCGGACTTGCCACAGATTTCAGTTTTTAAATTGCAAAGGCTGAAATCCGCAGTGAAATTCCACTTCTTCTCTGCAACAGTCAGTGCATGCTGCGGAGGGAAAATTCCGCACCACAGCCTATGGTCTGCAGCGGAGTTTTCCGCATCGTCTGAACTAACTTGCCAGAAAATGTATTGAAACAAATGTAAAAAACGGCTGCTGGAGAATATCACTGCGGACTGTCCGCAGCGGAATTCCACAGCAATTCCGCCACGTCTGGCCGTGCCCTAAAACTATAGCTCGTCCTGCAAAAAATAAGCCTCACACCACTCAATCGACCAAAAAAGTTATGGCTCTCAGAATGTGGTGAAACAAAACAATTTTTTTCTTTATCAAATATTTTTTTCTATGTAAAAGAAGAGAAATATTTTTACAAAAACTATATATATTTGGTATCACCGTAATCAAAGTTGTTTTTACCGCATGGTGAAAGCCGTAAAAATGAAACCCAAAAAAACAATGGAGGAATTGTCCCACAAAAAATAAGCCCTCACACCGCTCAATTCACAGAAAAATAAAAATGTTATGGCTCTTAGAATGTGGTAAAATAAAAATAAAAAAGTTTAACAAAAAGTTTTTTTTGAAAAGTAGTAAACTATAAAAGCCTTAAAGATTTGGTATCACCATAATCGTATTAAACGACAGAATAAAGTTAAGTTGTCTTTGCGGGCTGAAATTGGAAAAAACTGCAATTCCTCCATTGTCTATTTGGGTTTTGTTTTTACGGCTTTCACCATGTGGTAAAAGCGAAACCCCAAAAATAATGTCGGAATCGTAGTTTATTTTTTATTTCAGACCGCAAATTATTTTTTTCAGTTTCCCAGTTCATTATATGGTACTTTAAATGCTGCCTATAGAAACCACAACTCGTCCCGCAAAAAATAAGCCTTCACACCACTCTATTGACGGAAAAAGAAAAAAGTTATGGCTTTTGGAACGCGGGAGTGAAAAACAAAAATGAAAAAGCAAAAAATTGATCAGTCCTGAAAGGGTTAATTAATTTTGAATGAAAAAAAAACATTTATGATCACATATGGGGTATTGCCGTACTCGGGAGAAATTGCTTTACAAATGTTGGGGTGCTTTTTCTCCTTTATTCTTTGTGAAAATGAAAAAAAACAAACATTTTAGTGGGAAAAAAATGTTGATATTCATTTATTATTATATTTTTTTTTGAGTTTTAAATGTTTTTTTGTAAATTCTCTATTTAAAGTTTTGAGTGAAGGAACAAATAGTGGGATAGGAAGACATGGGTACATAATTAGGACAAGGGAGGGGGGTATAGATATGAAGTCAATACAGGTGAAATAACAACAGTAGAATTTTCATCTCTGCTGACCAAAACTGTGCATGAATATCACAGAAGCATGTCTCTATATATAGATGTTATGTATAGATATACAGCTTGATACAATGACAGAAATAATACTTATAGAATCTTTCTTATTATGTCATTGAGTCTTAGTTTGTTGAGGTAAGGAAATACGTCCATGTTCCCCAAATCCTCAGATATATATCGAACTGATGATTTGTTATCCATCTAGTTTTCTCATACGAGTTTATTACCACATATGGGGTATTGCCGTAATCTGGAAAAATCGCCTTACATATTTTGAAGTGCTTTTTATTGTTTACTTTACGTTTTTTCCAAAAAAAAGTAGACTTATTCCAATAAATTTAGCAAAAATACTGAGGGGTCAAAATGCTAACGATGCACCTAGATAAATTCCTTTGGGGTGTAGTTTCCAAAATTGGGTCACTTTTGGGGAGTTTCCACTGTTTTGGCACTGCAAGACCTCTTCAAACCTGACAAGCAAAGGAGGCCCCAAAATCCACTAGGTGCTCCTTGGCTTTAGAGACCTGTGTTTCAGTCCATTACCACACTAGAGCCACATGTGGGATATTTCTAAAAACTGCAGAATCCTTCGATGTTAAATAATTTTTTTTTATTACAAATAAATTTCGGCAAAAAATATTAAATTTGTAAATTAATTCCTGTGAATTGCCTAAAGGGTTAAGAGACTTTCTGAATGTTGTTTTGAATACTTTGAGCGGTGCCGTTTTTAAAATGGGGTGATTTATGTGGTCTTTCTAATATATAAGGCCCTCAAAGTCACTTTAGAACTAAACTGGTCGCTAAAAAAATAGCCTTTTGAAATTTTCTTGAAAATGTGAGAAATTGCTGCTAAAGTTCTAAGCCTTGTAACGTTCTGGAAAAATAAAAGGACGATCAAAAAATGATGCAAACAAAGTAGACATATGTGAAAAAGTAAACTAGTAACTATGTTGTGTGGTATTACTATCTGTTTTAGGCCTCATTTACACGAGCGTGTGCGTTTTGCGCGCGCAAAAAACGCAGCATTTTGCGTGCGCAAAAGGCACTTGACAGCTCCGTGTGTCATCCGTGTATGATGCGCGGCTGCGTGATTTTCGCGCAGCCGCCATCATAGAGATGAGGCTAGTCGACGTCAGTCACTGTCCATGGTGCTGAAAGAGTTAACTGATCGGCAGTAACTCTTTCAGCACCCTCGACAGTGCATTCCGATCACCATATAGAGTAACCTGTTTAAAAAAAAAGAGGTTCGTACTTACCGAGAACTTCCCGGCCGTTGCCTTGGTGACGCGTCCTTGGTGACGCGCCTCTCTTGACATCTGGCCCCACCTCCCTGGATGACGCAGCAGTCCATGTGACCGCTGCAGCCTGTGCTTGGCTTGTGATTGGCTGCAGCTGTCACTTGGACTGAATTGTCATCCCGGGAGGTCAGACTGGAGGAAGAAGCCGGGAGTTATCGGTAAGTCAGAACTTTTTTTTTTTTTACACGTTCACGTATATTGGAATCGGAAGTCACTGTCCAGGGTGCTGAACCAGTTTAACTCTTTCAGCACCCTGCACAGTGACTGTCTCCTGCCGGGTTCGGTCAAAACGAGTTCGGCCGAACCCGGTAAAGTTCGGTTCGCTCATTTCTAAGACACTCCGTTCGGATGTTTGTAAACAGAAAAGCACGTGGTGCTTTTCTGTTTACATTCAGTTTGACAGCTCTTGCGCGAATCACGCAGTTCGCACGGAAGTGCTTCCGTGCGACCTTCGTGGTTTTCACGCACCCATTGACTTCAATGGGTGCGTGATGCGCAAAAAACGCATGATTATAGAACATGTCGTGAGTTTTACGCAACGCACTCGCGCTGCGCAAAATTTATGCATCGTCTGCACTGCCCCATAGAGTAATATAGGTGCGTACGACACGCGTGAAAAGCACGCGCGTATATTACGCTCGTGTAAATGAGGCCTAAGAAGCAGAAGCATTTATATTTAGAAAAAATGCAAATTTTCTCTCAATTTTGGTGTTTTTCACAAATAAATACTAAATTTATTGACCACATTTTTCCACTAACATAAAGTACAATATGTCATGATAAAAAAAATCTCAGAATCCCTTGGATAGGTAAAAGCATTCCAAGGTTATTACCACATAAAGTAACACATGTCAGATTTGAACAAATTGGCTTTGTCTTCAAAGCCAAAACAGGCTCAGGCCTGAAGGGGTTAATACAGACAATATCTTGCTGGCCTTAGAAGCAGCTGATTGACATTGCATGCTGCTATTTAGTCTATGATCTACAAGTACAGCCAGATCCTTCACAACAAGTGACTCTCCCAGTATAGCTCCCTCTAGGACATATGATGTATGCAGATTCTTGGTACCCAGATGCATAACTTTACATTAACCCCTTCAGAACTGAGCCACTTTTTTATTTTTCATTTTTGTTTTTCACTTCCCGCCTTCCAAGAGCCATAACTTTTTTATTTTTCTGTCAATAGAGTGGTGTTAAGACAACTTAACTTTACTCAACTTAACTTAACTTTATCCTGTCGTTTAATACAATAACGGTGATACCAAATTTATATCGTTTTTGTTTTATATTTTACTCATTTAAAAAAAAAATGTGGTTAAAAATTATTTTTTTTTTATTTCACCACATTCTGAGAGCCATAACCATAACTCCGTGGATTGAGGGGTGTGATAGCTTATTTTTTGTGGGACGAGCTGTAGTTTTGTAGTTTTTGGATGGAGCAGGCAGTATGGTGGGGGTACTGTAGTGATAATGGGAGACTCAACCTGTTGCAGGAACATTTTATGGGCCAGTTTGTGGAAGACAAGACTAGAGGTGAAGCTCTGTTGGATCTGGTCATTTCTAATAATGCAGAGCTTGTTGGGAATGTCAATGTTCGTGAAAACCTCGGTAACAGTGAACACAATATAGTTATATTTTACCTATACTGTAAAAAACAAACACAGGCTGGGAGGGCAAAAACACTAAGGGTATGTTCACACGCTAGTAAAAAACGTCTGAAAATACGGAGCAGTTTTCAAGGGAAAAAAAGCTCCTGATTTTCAGACGTTTTTTAAGCCACTCTCGATTTTCGCGGCGTCTTTCGCTGCGTATTTTGCGGCCGTTTTTGGAGCTGTTTTCAATAGAGTCTATGACCATCACTTCTTTTTACGCGCCCGTTTTTAAGAAAAACGGCCCGCCGGAACAGAACGCTGTTTTTCCCATTGAAATCAAAAGGCAGATGTTTGGAGGCATTCTGCTTACGATTTTTTGCCCGTTTTTCGCGCGTTTACTGCGCGAAAAACTGCCGAAAATATGTCGTGTGAACATACCCTTAATTTTAAGAAGGCCAATTTCCCCAGTTGAGGGCTGCAATTAAACACATAGACTAGGAAGAACTAATGTCAAATAATGGTACAAATGATAAATGGGAGATCTTAAAATCCACTTTGAATAATTACAGTGCAAAATTTATTCCTATAGGGAACAAGTATAAACGACTAAAATTAAACCCCACATGGCTTACACCGTCTGTAAAAATGGCAATATATGACAAAAAAAGGCATTTGAAAAATACAAATCTGAGGGTACAGCTGTATCCTTTGTAAAATATAAAGAGCTTAATAAAATCTGTAGAAAAGTAATAAAATCAGCAAAAATACAAAATGAAATTCAGGTGGCCAAGGATAGTAAAACAAATCCCCAAAAATTCTTCAAGTTTATAAATGCAAAAAAGCCAAATTCTGAACATGTAGGACCCCTAAATAGTGGTAATGGGGAGTTGGTCGCAGGGGATCAAGAGACGGCAGATTTACTAAATGGGTTCTTTAGCTCTGTATATACAACAGAAGAGCAGCTGATGTAGCCTGTGCCAGTGCTGTTAATACATCAATTAATATACTGAATTGGCTGAATGTAGATATGGTCCAAGCTAAATAAAATAAAATAAATGTGCACAAGGCTCCGGGACCAGATGGGTTAAATCCTAGAGTTCTTAAAGAGCTTAGTTCAGTTATTTCTGTCCCCCTCTTCATAATATTTAGTGATTCTCTAGTGATTAATATAGTGCCAAGGGATTGGTAGAGGGCAAATGTGATGCCTATTTTTAAAATGGGCTCTAGGTCTTCTCCCGGGTAATTATAGACCAGTAAGCTTAACATCCATTGTGGGAAAAATGTTTGAGGGGCTATTGACGGACTATATACAGCAGTATGTGACAATATATAGCATTATAAGTGACAGCCAGCACGGTTTTACTAAGGACAGAAGTTGTCAAACCAACCTGATTTGTTTTTATGAAGAGGTGAGTAGAAGCCTAGATGGAGGGGCCGCTGTGGATTTAGTGTTTTTGGACTTTGCTAAGGCATTTGACACTGTCCCTCATAGACGTCTAATGGGTAAATTAAGGACTATAGGTTTATAAAGTATAGTTTGTAATTGGATTGGAAATTGGTTCAAGGACCGTATCCAGAGAGTTGTGGTCAATGATTCCTTCTCTGAATATTCACAGGTTCTATGTGGTCAGGGTTCAGTTCTGGAACCACTATTATTCAACTTCTGTATTAATGATACAGAGGATGGGATTAATAGCACTATTTCTATTTTTTCAGATGACACCAAGCTATGCAATATAGTTCAGACTATGGAAGATGTTCATAAATTACAAGCCGATTTGGACACATAGTGTTCGGGCATCCACTTGGCAAATGAGGTTTAATATAGATAAATATAAAGTTATGCACCTGGGTACCAACAACTTGCATGCATCATATGTCCTAGGGGGAGCTACACTGGGGGAATCACTTGTTGAGAAGGATCTGGGTGTACTTGTAAATCATAGACTAAATAACAGCATGCAATGTCAATCAGCTGCTTTAAAGGCCAGCAAGATATTGTCGGGTATTAAAAGTAGCATGGACTCGCGGGACAGGGATATAATACTAACACTTTACAAGTCATTGTAGTGGTAATATTGCAAAGCATGTGTGGACTTATTTAGAGTATGCAGTTCAGTTCTGGGCTCCAGTTCTTCGAAAGGATGCCCTACAGTTGGAAAAAAAAACCAAAGAAGAGCAACTAAACTAATGAGGGGCATGGAGAATCTAAATTATGAGGAAATAGTAAAATAATGAAACCTATTTAGCCTTAAAAAGAGACGACTAAGGGGGGACATTATTAACTTATATACATATATGAATGGCACATACAAAAAATATGGTGAAATCCTGTTCCATGTAAAAGTCCCTTAAAAGATCTCCAATTCAATCTCCAGAGACGACAAGCCTTCTTTACTGTGAATCTATGGAATAGTCTACCGCAGGAGCTGGTCACAGCAGGGACAGTAGATGGCTTTAAAAAAGGCTTAGATAATTTCCTAGAACAAAAAAATATCAGCTCCTATGTCAATGTGTATAATTTTTGTTTCATCCCTTCCCTTTTTTCCTATCCCTTGATTGAACTTGATGGACATGTGTCTTTTTTCAACCGTACTAACTATGTAACTTTGCAGAAAAGTTTTGTTTTTTTAACTTTTAATATTTTATTATTATTTTTTTTAGTACTAAAAACTTTTTCCCTTTTTTTTTTACACATTACTAAGGGACTTGAACCAGCGGTCGTTAGATCACTGGTACAATACACTACAATACTAATGATTTGCAGTATATTGTCATTTTTCCAGGCTTCTGTTAAGCCCTGAACATCAAAAATGAGTCCTTTAATAATTTTCTCCTGGAAATCCAGATATGTGTCTCTGCCTCTGTTTTTTTTATAGAGCACAAATGAATTGTGGATTGCCACCTGTAACAGATGAATGGCCACTTTTTTGTACCAAACATTTGTTTTGCGTTTTACTAAATAGGGCTGTAAAACCTGGTCGCTTAAATCCACCCCCCCCCCCATGTACTTGTTATATTCGGACACGCTCACTGGTTTGTGCTTGTCCGATGTTGCCCCATACGCGGTATGTATTGTGCTTAGTACATACACATCTTTGCGATCCTTGTACTTGACCGCCAGCAATTCCTCAGATGCATAAGCACAGGAGTCCCCCTTTACCATGCGCTTCCCCACTAATTGCTGCAGAAAACCAATTCGGTTTTTGCGCATGGTACCACATGCCCCAGTCCTTGCAGCATGCAAATGCCTAAACAGGGGCACACTGGAATAAAAATTATCACAGTACAGGTAGTACCCCTTGTGAAGCAGAGGCTGCATGATCTCCCACACTATCTTACTGCTGGTGGAAAGATCAGGGGGGCATCCAGGAACATTTATTGTGCGGTCCCGCCCTTCATAAATCCTGAAGGTGGTGGTATATCCTTACCCGCTTTCACACAATTTGTAAAGCTTAACGCCATATCTTGCCTTTTTCAAAGGTAGATATTGGTGAAAGCTAAGTCTTCCATGGAAGTTGAGGAGGGATTCGTCCACGCTTACATTCTGCTCAGGGGTGTAGAGTTGCTGAAATAAATTATTGAGGGAATTTATTAGCGGTCTTATTTTGAACAACTGATCACGGTTTGCATCGG
The DNA here is from genome assembly GCF_050947455.1 of Rhinoderma darwinii. Lineage (NCBI taxonomy): Eukaryota > Metazoa > Chordata > Amphibia > Anura > Rhinodermatidae > Rhinoderma > Rhinoderma darwinii. Next base: position 221,458,447 of record NC_134691.1, on the reverse strand, counting down.
TACTTGGGGGGGCCTGTGCGTTGTCATTGAAGTGGAGGAACCTCATTATTGTCTCATAATGAGACCTGGGCATTACTGCAGAATACACTGAGGTGGCTTGGCCGGGTCTTGTTGACCAGTACGATCTTGTGGAGGGCTTTTTGACAATACCCATATTTAGGGTGAACCCCAATTTTTTTTTTAATTCCTGCAAATTGGTGGGCGTCCAATCTCTGGCATGGGTGGATGAAGGTTTCTGCCTTATATACTGAGCGGCATATAAATCCGTTTTGTGGACAATCATATTTAGGAGGTCATCTGTAATAAATAAATGGAAGTAATCCATTTGGACAAAATTTGTATTGTCCACAGTTATGCCAGGAGTGGCAGTAAATACGTGGATTCTAGGAGCAGGTGCCCATACAAGAGCCTGAACTGGAGGGACCAGGCTGTCCCGTGCTATAGCGCTACTAGGCCCTGCGCTTCCATGTTCCGCTGTTTCTACTGCGTCAGGGATAACGTCCCCTGAAGTTGAACCTGAAGTGACGCTATCATCGTCACTGCCTATATAAATTTGGTATCACCGTAATCGTATTGACTGGTAGAATAAAGTTAACATGCCAATTTTACTGTACGGTAAAAGCAGTAAAAACAAAACCCTTCAAAAGAATGAGGAATCACATTTTTTACCTATTCCACCCTACAAAGTTTTTTTTTTCCAGGTTCCCAATACATTATATGGTACAACAAATAGCGCAGTGAAAAACGACATCTCGTCCCGCAAAACACAAGCCCTCATATGGTTTTATCGATGGAAAAATAAAAAACTTTTGGCTTTTGGAAGGTGGGGAGGAAAAAATGAACCTCTTAATGACAGACCATTTTGCACGTTAATGACCAAGGATTACGTAACTTTTTTCTCATTCCATAGACACAGCTGTATAAGGGCTTGTTTTTTGCGAGACGAGTTGTATTTTTCAATTGCACCATTTTTGCGTGCTTATACTATATTGATTAACTTTTATTAATTTTATTTTAGGAAAGAATTGAAAATAAACAGCTATTTCATCATTGTTTTTGACACTATAAATTTACGCCGTTCACTATGTGGCATAAATAAAATGTTAGCGTTATTCTATGGGTCGGCACGATTACAGGGAGACCAAATATGTAAAGGTTTTATGTTTTCTTACATTTGGAAAATAAAAAACTTGGGCTTGTTTCTTATGGGACAAGGTGTAGTTTTCAGTGGTAGTATTTTGGGGCACGTGGGACTTATTGATTAACTTTTATTTAATTTTTTTATGGTGGGAATGGGAGAAAAAAAAGGAATTTTGCCATTGTTTTTTGCGTTTTTTTTTTAGCGCCTTCATCTGGCGGTTTAATTAATGTGTTAACTTTATTGTTTGAGTCATTACAATTGCGGCGATACCTTATATGTATATGTGTTAGGGAAAAAGGTGGTTTTATTTTATTTTTACTGTAGTCATTTTTTTTTCTCATAAATTTTATTTAACTGTTCTACTTTTTTTTTTTGTTCCACTAGGAGACTTCACCATGCGATCTGCTGATCGCTTATATAATGCTTTGGTATACTTTGTATACCAAAGCATTATTGCCTGTCAGTGTAAAACTGTTAGGCCATACTGCAGTTGCTGAAGGCAGACCTGGGGGGTCTTTTTTTGGCCCCCGGCTGCCATGAAAACCCGACGGCGCCCTGCGATTTCTTTGCAGGGGTGCCAATATGGTGACAGAGAGAGAGCTCCCTCCCTCTGTCAAACACATTAGATGCCGCTGTCGCTATTGACAGCGGCATCTAATGGGTTAAACTGCCGGAATCGGCGCGCTCTTTGATTCCGGCAGTTGAGGCAGCAGCCAGGCTGTGTATAACAGCCCTACTACTACCGCTGATTATATGGGTACACTGGCAGTACCCACACGATCAGAGCGACGGATATATCCGTCGGTATGCGGGAACTAACACCTGCTTGCGACTGATATATCTGTCGCTCGTCGTTGATGGGTTAAAATGAAAATCCAGAAAATGTCCGTGACGGGAAGGAGTTAACAGCGTTGGTACCTCCTACATCAGCTGCTCTTTTTTCTGTTGTTTATACAGAGCTAAAGAACCCATTTAGTAACTCTGCCTTCTCTTGATCCCCTGTGACCAACTCCCCATTACCACTATTTAGGGGTCCTACTTGTTCAGACCTTGGCTTTTTTATATTTATATACTTGAATAATTTTTGGGGATTTGTTTTACTATCCTTGGCCACCTGCCTTTCATTTTGTATTTTTGCTGATTTTATAACTTTTTTTTTTTGCAGATTTTAATAAGTTCTTTGTAATTTACAAACGCTACAGCTGAACCCTCAGATTTGTATTTTTCAAATGCCCTTTTTTTGTCATATATTGCCCTCTTTACAGGTGTAAGCCATGTGGGGTTTAATTTTAGTCGTTTACACTTGTCACCTATAGGAATAAATTTTGCACTATAATTATACAAAATGGATTTTAAGATATCCCATTTATCATTTGTACCATTATTTGACATTAGTTCTTCCCAGTCTATATCCTGAATTGCAGCCCTCATCCTGGGGAAATTGGCCTTCTTAACCCCTTCCCGCTTTGGCCACTTTTGACCTTCCTGACAGAGCCTCATTTTTCAAATCTGACATGTTTAATTTTATGTGGTAATAACTTTTGAATGCTTTTACCTATCCAAGTGATTCTAAGGGTATGTTCACACGCTAGCTGGCTTTTACGGCTGAAATGACAGCCTGTTTTCAGAAGAAAACAGCTGCGTCGTTTCAGCCGTAAATGCTCCTCCTCGTAATATACGAGGCGTCTGTGATGCTCGTATATCTTGAGCTGCTCTTCATTGAGTTCAATGAAGAACGGCTCAAATTACGTTGCAAAGAAGTGCCCTGCACTTCTTTGCCGAGGCAGTCAATTTACGCGTCATCGTTTGACAGCTGTCAAACGACAACGCGTAAATTACAGGTCGTCTGCACAATACGTCGGCAAACCCATTCAAATGAATGGGCAGATGTTTGCCGACGTATTGTAGCCCTATTTTCAGATGTAAAACGAGGCATAATACGCCTCGTTTACATCTGAAAATAGGTCGTGTGAACCCAGCCTAAGATTGTTTTCTCGTGACACATTAGACTTTATGTTACTGGAAAAATTTGCTCAATACATTCAGTATTTAATTTTGGAAAAACAGCAACATTTTGTGAAAAATTGCACAAATTTGCATTTTTCTAAATTTAAATGTATCCGCTTGTAAGACAGGTAGTTATACCACACAAAATTGTTGCTAATTAATATCCCCCATATGTCTTCTTTAGATTGACATAGTTTTTTGAACATCCTTTTATTTTTCTAGGATGTAACAAGGCTTAGAACTTTTTTTTTTTTAAACTCGTTTTATTGAAAGAATTGTACAATACAAATGTCCATAGTACATAACAGAAAATAAACACATTTATGTAGTCACACAAATTTTGAACACAGATGCATAGTGGCTATGGAGGTATTTAACATGTCATAACCTAATAGATCACATAGTTAACCCTCAGTAATAACATCCCAGCGGGCAAAATACTTTCCCAGGCCAATTTGAGTTATTCCAGACAAAATATAGAAATCCTATAAGTAACCAATCATGCGACATCCGTCCTCCTCAAGGTTGCAGCAACTGGTCCCTCAGGTCTGTGAATCTATGCGGAGTATACAGGGTACACGATGAATCACACCAAATCTGCCATATTTTATAAAATTTACCAATACACTCTCTTTTCTTATATAATACTCGCTCATATGGAATAATGGAATTGATCAATGATTTCCATTTCGTCACCCTAGGAGGTCTCTGATCCATCCAACGAAGTGCGATGGTTTTCCTTGCCATGAACAATACTTCTTGCAATAAAATACGCATGTGGAATGGCCACTGATCTTCAGGCAGCACCCCAAAATAGACAAATCTTGGGTGAAAAGGGGATCGGCTGCTTCACCACTTCCTCAACCACTTTCAACACCTACCCCCAAAAGGAGGCCACCACTGGACAATCCCAGATCATATGCCAGAAATCAGATCTGGGAAAACGGCACCTGTGGCATTCAGTGCTAGGATATCTGCCCATTCTATGCAGTCTCACCGGCGTGAGGTAACTCTGATGAACTATAGATAATTGAATCATTTTGTTATTTGCCGCCGGCGATACAGACATAGGAGATGAAAGTACATCCTCCCATTCCTCCCCTGTCAGATCTGGTATCAGGCTCTCCCATTTATCTTTTACCGGTAACTTGACATTGGCCAGTTTAGCTTGTATAAGGGCCGTGTAGACAGCCAAGATCAGCCCCCGGGGGCCCTGTGATTTAAAAACTACATTCAAAGGGAATCGTGAGAATTCGTGGTCTGACCTAGGTTATTGACTTGCGAGAGCATGTCGCAGCTGCAGATATCTATAAAAGCTTTTCCTAGGGATTTGGAAGTCCTCTTGCATTTGCGCAAAGGATTTAATGACATTATCCGTATACACATCCCCGACTCTACGTACCTCAAAGAAAGAGGGGGCCTGCCCCTCCATTAGATTTGAAAGAAGGGGATTATCCCATAGTGGCATGTCCACCTGTATATCTGCATATGCATAAATTTGTTTGGCAGCCGTCCATGCCTGCACTGCCACCTTGTGGATTGGGAGCATTTTTTTATAAGTTCCCGGGGAGCTTTCTAGCACTGGCCAAAGGTGTGTTAGATGCAAATATGTAGCGAGGTGCTGTTCCCTCATTGGTAACGAGTCCGGCCCTGTCCATAGCTGTAGATATCTCAACTGCCCAGCTAGATAGTACATAAACAAGTCCGGCAGTGCCATTCCCCCCTCCTGTTTAGGTCTCTGCAGAGTAGCCAAGCTAAGTTTGGATCTGTTGGATCCCCATATTAAAGCCGGGAATAATGCATGTAGGGATTTAAAAAAGGCCTTATATACTGGTATGGCTGCGTGCTCCAGAACATACAGACATTTTGGCAGAATAAGCATTTTAATTAAATTTATGCGACCCGTCACTGCCAGTGGGAGTGCCCCCCACACCTTGAATTTGAGCTTGATATAGTCTAACAGAGGCAATATATTGGTGATTCGATCCTGCCTATGGTCTCTGTTTATGATAATACCCAGATATTTAAATGACGACACCACCTGCAGACCGTGCTCAGCATCCGCCCACCCCACTTCCTTCAAAGGCATGAAAAATGATTTGTTCCAATTAACATGTAGGCCAGGAAATTTACCGAATTGGTTCAGGATTTCAATAGCTAGCCCCAAGTCGTCCTTCGGGTATGACATATACAATATCACGTCATCCCGATATTCTGGGTGCGTTCTGACACGTATCGCCAAAGGCTCAATAGCTATTGCAAACAATAGCGGGGAGAGAGGGCACCCCTGCCTGGTACCTCTACGGAGTTGAAAATAAGGGGACATTATACCATTAATCAAAATTTGTGCCCTCGGATCCTTATACAGGATTTTTATCCATTTAATGAAAATCGGGGAAAAACCAAACCTCTGTAATGCTTCAAACAAATATGCCCACTCAACGGAATCGAAGGCCTTGGCCGCATCAAGAGATGCCATTGCCCAGTCCTCCTTCAGTGCCTCTCCTATTTGAGCCAAAATTTGAACCTTGCGTATATTGTCAGATGTGGACCTCCCCGGCATAAAGCCTGCCTGATCCGGGGGGATGAGTTGTAATATCACCTTATTCAGTCTATTTGCCAGTACCTTTGCAAGTATCTTGTAGTCTAGATTCAGTAATGAAATAGGACGGTAAGAACTACAGTCCCTAGGGTCTTTGTCAGGTTTTAGTAACGCTACAATTGTGGCATCATAGAACCTGTCCGGGAGTTTTCCCTCCCCCCGGGCATACGAATACATAGAGCATAATGGGGGAATGAGCTGGTCAGAATAACGAAGATATACCTCCAATGGTACCCCGTCTGGGCCCGATGCCTTACCCTTCGACATATCCCTCAATGCCTGTGTAACCTCGTCTTCCGTGATATCAAGTTCTAACATATCCCTGCCTGCCACATCTAACTGTGGAAATTTCAAGTCCTCCAAGTATGATACACACTCGGACCAATCATACGTAGACTGGGAGGAGTATAAGTCCCTATAGAATTGGGTGAATCTATACTAGGGGTATCAGTCAACTCACGGCCCTGACTGTCCTTAATCTTTAGTATTGCTGAGCTCTGAGAGCTGTGGTGAATTAAATGAGCCAGCAATTTACTTGATTGGTTTCCCAATTCAAAATAGGTTTGCCGAGCAAAAAACAGTTTCCTATCAGCTTTTTCTTGTAGTAATAATAAGTATGTACAGCCATGCATGTTTATTTGCTTCCGATGGGTTTTCTATATATTCGCCCTCCAATGTTTTACATTGCTGTGCCAACTGACCCTCTTCCTTTGCCGCTTCCCTTTTTATGTAGGAGATTGTAGATCGCAAGCAGCCTCTCAGGTAGGCCTTCAGGGTATCCCATAAAATATTAAGATTATCACACGAGTTATTGGTATCTGGAAAAACCTCCAATTGATCTGGTATGCGATCTTGCGGCCCTATCAGGGTGAGCCAGAATGGATGAATTTTCCAGCTACCAATCCTCACAGGCCCTGGGTGATTGAAGCACGCTACCATCGGAGAGTGGTCTGACACTCCCCTTCCTTCATAAGAAATATCCGTTACCATCGGAACCATTAGAGCGTTCCCAAAGATATAATCTATACGGGACAGGGAATTCCTACCGATAGAATGACATGAGTATACCTTTACATTCGGATGTTTGCACCTAAATATATCTATCCAACCCATTTCTTGAAATAGCAAATTCAACTCTGTTGGAGCCACCGGTGCAACCCCACAATCCACTTCCCCTCTAAATCTATCACATTTGGGATCCATGACCATGTTAACTCCTTAATGACCGGGCATGTTTGTACCTTAATGACCAAGCCAGATATGTAAAATCTGGTATGTGTGACTTTATCAGAGAATAACTCTGTGAAAGTTTTGAATAATTTTTCCCTATTTTTAACTGCAATATGTCACATATGTACATACATACTGCACAATTCTTTTAATTAAATATATATTTCCATCTCTTTACTCTATTTTGGCAGCACTTTTGAAAAAATATTATTTTTTTTGAGCAATTTGGAAGACTTACAAATTTAGTAATCATTTTATACATTTTGAAGTACATTTTGTTTTCCTGCACCAAGCCAGGTTTTCAGAGGCTCATAGGTGTCAGAATGGTGGAAACTCCCACAAGTGACCCCATTTTGAAAACTACACCCCTTAAGGTATTTATTAAGGGGTGTTGTAAGTATTTTGACCCCACAGTTTTTTTGTAAGAATTCATGCAAAGCAGGCGTAAAAAAATATAATTTCACTTTTTTCATAAAAGTATCACTTTGAAGACCGATTTCTGTGTAAAGTGACCATGAGAATGAAGAAACACACCCCAAAATATATCACCCTGTTTCTCCTGTTTTCAAAAATGCCCCCATTGTGACCCTAATGCATTGCTTGGACACACGACAGGGCCCGAAAGGGAGGGAGCACCCGGAGGCTTTCAGGACTCATATTTTGCTTGAAAATGTTTTAGGCCCCACTGTACATTTGGAGAAGCTTTGAGCTGCCAGAACGATAGAAACTGCCCATAAATGACCCCGTTTCGAAAACTAGACCCCATAAGGTATTTATTTAGGGGTATAGTAAGTATTTTGACCCCACAGTTTTTTGCTAAATTTAATGCATATCAGGTGAAAAAAAAAATAATTTAACTTTTTTCATAAAAGTATTTGTTTGAAGACCGATTTCTTTGTAAAGCGAATATGAAAATGAAGAAACACACCCCAAAATCTATCACCCTCTTTCTCCTGTTTTCAAAAATACCCACATTGTGGCCCTAATGCGTTGTTTGGACACACGGCAGGGCCCCAAAGGAAGGGAGCACCCGGAGGCTTTCAGGACTCATATTTTGCTTGAAAATGTTTTAGGCCCCACTGTACATTTGGAGAAGCTTTGAGCTGCCAGAACGATAGAAACTGCCCATAAATGACCCCATTTCGAAAACTAGACCCCTTAAGGTATTTATCTAGGGGTATAGTTAGCATTTTGACCACACAGGTTTTTCGCTAAATATATTGGAATTGGTCTGTAAAAATTAAAATGTACTTTTTTTTGAAACAACATAGAAATTTTTATTATTTACAAGGAATAACGAAGAAAATGCACCCCAACATTTGTAAAGCAATGTCTCCCGATTACGACAATACCCCATATGTGGTAATAAACTGCTGTTTGGACCCACAGCAGGGCTCAGAAGGGAAGGAGCGCCATTTGGATTTATGATTTTGCTGGAATGGTTTTCGGTGCCATGTCGCATTTGCAATGCACTGGAGGGACCAAAACAGTGGAAACCCCCAAAAGTGACCCCATTTTGGAAAAACCTTCAAGGAATTTTTCTAGGGGTATAGTGAGCATTTACACCCCACGGGTCTTTTGCAGAGTTTATTAGAATTAGGGCGCGAAAATTAATATCAAAATTTTTTCCACTAAAATGTTGAATTTTCTCATTTTCACAAGGGATAAAGAAGGAAAAAAACAACCATTTTTTATAAAGCAATTTCTCCCAAGTACGGAAATACCCCACATGGGGTCATACGTTTTTTTCATTAGAAATGAATTAACCCTTTCAGGACTGATCCAGTTTTTACTTTCTTATTTTAGATTTTCCCTCCCCGAATTCCAAGAGCCATAACTTTTTTATTTTTCCATCAATAGAGCGGTGTGAGGGCTTATTTCTTGCGGGAGGAGCTGCAGTTCTTATTGGTACCATTTTTTGGTACATAAAAAGTGATTCAAAAGTTGTATTACATTTTTTTTTTAGAGCGAAGGTGACAAAAAAAAAAAAACAGCGATTTTGGCGGTTTCAATTATTTAATTTTTTTTAAGGTGTGCACTGTGCAAATTAAATAATGGTATATTGTAATAGTTCGGACTTTTACGGACATAGCGATACCAATTTTGTTCATTTTTTTACATTACTTTAGAAGAAAAATGCGAAAAGGTGTTTTGTTTTTTTAACTTTAAAAAAAAAAATTCTCACTACTAATAACTATAATTCTTCTACACATTTTATTAATCAATCCCCTTAGGGGACTTGATCCAGCGATCATTGGATCACTGGTACAATACACTGCAATACTAATGTATTGCAGTATATTGTTATTCTTACAGGCTTCTGTAACAGAGCGATCGCTGTTCCTGTCCGTTAGTACCGAGGGGGCCTGCTGTAATACACAGCCGACACCCGCAGCGTATGGAGCGGGCTCAGAACGTGAGCCGGCTCCATACATCAACCGCCGCACCATGATGGGCAATTAAGTCATAGTTCGCAAAGGGGTTAGTGCACTGCGGATGGTTCAAAGTGAAAATTGCAATTTTCCACCGATATGCCATTTTAGTGCATAATATGTTGTGCCCAGTGTGTGCCACAGAAGACAAATACCTCATAAAACGTTAAGCGGGTTCTCTCGGGTAATGGTGACACCGTATGTGTGGGCGCAAACTGCTGCTTGGGCACACTGCAGGGCTCAGAAGGGAGGGAGCGCCATTTTGCTTTTGGAGCGCAGATTTTGCTTGGTAGTTTTTCTGTTTTGGGTTTCGCTGGTATTTCAGTTTATAATGTGGGGGGCATATGTAATCTGTGCGGGGTACATCAGGGTATATGTAATCTGTGCGGGGTACATCAGGGTATTATAAGAGGGTATAATAATGGGGTAAATAAATAATAATTCATAGATATGTGACTGGTGTCACACTGATAAATGGCGCCCGATCTTATCCGCTTTTGGAACATTTTGCATCGCCATATTCTGAGAGCCAGAACTTTTTTATTTTTTCACCACCGGAGTCATGTGAGGGCTTATTTGTTGCGGGACAATCTGTAGTTTTCATTGGTACCATTTTGGGGTACATGCGATTTTTTTTTTTAATCACTTTTTGTTCAATTTTTTTGCAATCCTGAGCAAAAAACAGGAATTCTGACACCATTTTTTAGGTTTTCTTTTTGCGGCGCTCACCGTACGCTATAAATTACATTTTTACTTTATTCTTCGGGTCGGTACGATTACGGCGATACCATATGTATATAGGTTTGTTCCTTTTTTTTAGCGTTTGCACAATAAAATGACTTATTTATAAACCCAAAAAATTTCTGTGTCACCATATTCAGAGAGCCATAATTTTTTTATTTTTTAGTCAAAAAAGCTGTGTAAGGGCTTGTTTTTTGTGGGACAGATAGAAGTTTTTATTGGTACTATTTTTGGGAACATGCGACTTTTTGATCACTTTTAATTCTTTATTTAGGGAGCGGTGGTGACCAAAAAAATTCTGATTCTGTCGTCGTTTTTTATTGATTTTTTTTGGGGTGTTCATCGTGCGGGAAAAATAACATTATAGTGTTATAGTTGGGGTCGTTACGAACGCGGTGATACAAAATATGTGTACTTTTTTAACGTGTTCATTTTTTTTCTATAATAAAAGTCTTATTATAGGAAAAAAAGCATTTAGTGTTTATAGAACTTATAACTTTTATTTTGACACTTTTTTTGAAACATTTTTATTACTTTTTTTTACTTGTCCCACTAGGGGACACTTAGTCTTGCAGCTTTGATCGCTGCTAGAGTACATTACACTACACACGTAGTGTGATGTACTCTAACTGTCATTGTGACGTGACTGTCACACTGACAGGAAGCAGAGGAGGAACGGCCGGAGGCTGTTCCTCCGAGGCTTCCGTACATGGCAACCCGGAGGTCATTATCTGACCTCCGATTGCCGTGACAAGCATCGGTAGCCCCCACGATCACTTCGTGGGGGCTGCCGATGTGCTTCAAACCACTTAAATGCGGCGACGGCAATCCGACGCCGCACTTAAGGGGTTAACTGCCGAAAGCAGCGGCGATGGTCCGCTGTCCGGCGAGACTGACGTCTCAGCTTTCTAGGACAGCTGTCAGCGCGCGCCTGTCACTCTGTGTTTACACAGAGTGACAGTTTGAAATGCGGACGAAAATGCACGTCCTGGTGCGGGAACTAGCAGCCGACCAGGACGTGCATTTTCATCCTTGGTCGTGAAAGGGTTAAGGTCCCCCATGCCCAGTACCGTAGCTTGTGGGTAAGCGGCAGCAAATGCGGCAGCCTCATGTAAAATCTGTGTATTCGCCGGAGGAGGAACATATAGGCCCAGTAATACAAATGGTATAGTGTCGATGTAAGCATGTATAAACACATATCTACCTTCCTTATCCACTTTAAGTTTGACCGCTTCCCACCTCAGAGATTTGTGGATTAATACAAATACCCCCCGGGAGTAGGACGTATGAAAAGAGTGTGAAGACCATTGGATCCAAGGTCTACGCAATAATCTCGCTTTGTCTGGGATTAAATGCGTCTCTTGCAGACATATTATAGAGGGGTTAAATTTACGGATACATGCAAAAATGGCCGCCCTTTTCCTCGGGGTACCCAGCCCCCGTACATTCCAAGACACGATCGGTATAGACGCCATTAGTGGGCCCGGAAACTATGTCTGCCTCGGAGGGAAGATGGCTCCCGACTCCTGCATAATATCAATATACTTTCCCTAGCGACCTTTCCCCACCTTCTTTGCACTGTATGACTTTTTAGACATTTGCATCCATAAATGAGTATAATTTCGCCTAAATACGGCGTTGAAAACATAAATGACAGAACTAACATATAAACAGTAAATTGTATCGGCAATGCGAGATGACACATAGGCCATTGCCGAATCATGCCCTCCTCGTGGCACCAAAGAGTAACGGGGAAGGCCCCGTGCTATTAGGCAGTGTTAACGTATCCTTCCCTATCTGCATCTTCAAACATCACATTACATCTTAAGCCCTTTCCATAAATTTGTACAGGAGGACTATAAATCAATCAGCAGTGTAAACAATATATCAGTAATATTTAACCGCAATATGCTTCCTGCGCATATACCAGGATCTCTCCTGCGGTTTCTCAACTGAGACCCCTTCTTCACTTCGGCCGGATCACTCCTTCCCACTATAGGCCAAGCTCCATGAACAGAATGGTAACAGATTGATAGTCCCGGCAGTCCATTCAAATGAAATGGGGAGGATAAGAATGACCCTTTTCAGGGCCTCCGGATCTATCCACCCGCCGGATAAGTCTTCAAGTTGGGTGTACCATAACATTGGAATCCCTCCTTAAACACAGGAGATCAACCAGCAAAAAAAAAACTTTTAGCCTGCATCAGGCGCATGAGGAACTCCAGCATCATCTTTAAATTGCAGCACTTTCCATCCTCACCCTCCAAAGGGATCACACGCGGCGGGGCGATCTCCTCCCTCTCACCCAATAGTCGGCCTCCAGCGGAGAGTTAAAAAAGATAGAACGGTTGTTATCCACTACCCGCAGCCTTGCAGGATACGCCATAGAATATGGGATATTGAGATCCCTCAGCCGCCTTTTCACCGCCATAAACGTAGCTCTGCGCTTTTGTAGATCAGCCGTGAAATCCGGGAATATGGATATAGCAACGCCATTATACTTAATTCCTTGCAGTCGGCGGGCTTGACTCAGGATCATGTCCCTGTCGTTACAATTAAGCAACCGGGCCAGCATCGGCCTCGGAGGGGCCCCCGGTGGAGGTGGTCTTGCTGGCACTCTGTGCGCCCTTTCTACTGCAAAGGCCTGCGAATAAGGTGCATCTGGCAGTATCTCTTTCAACCACTTAGATATGAATTCGCCCGGATCTTGGCCCTCCGATTTCTCAGGTATTCCTATTATACGGATATTATTCCGGCGCAGCCTATTTTCCAAATCATCATTTTTTTGTTTTAATAACTCCGTCATGGATTCCAGATCCGTAATCGCACGTGGCATGGCCGCCATCCTGTCTTCCACCCCTGACACTCTATCCTCCACATGCGTCACTCGTTCTCTCAAGGCCTGTATATCCTGCCTGATGAGGCCTATATCAATTTTCACCTCCTCCATCTTACCGGTCAGCGAGGTCTTGCATGCTGATATGGCTGCCAGGAGTTTATTCATCACCTCCGTCGGGGTAGGTTCCGGCTCTGTCTCCTCCACCACCGCTGAGGAAGATGTCGTCCCGCCAGGCGTCTCACTGCCCTTTGAGCGTTGCTGCAGGGAAGCACGGCCGCCATCTTTGATATCTTCCCGGGCATAGCTCTGTAGCTTTTCCGTGGCCGTTTGACCTCTCGTGGGGCCCATAACTCCACTCTTACCACCCGACTGCTGCCTGGATCTCCGGGACGTAATGATGAAGGTAAGGAACGATCAGGATATTCACAGGATCAATATAGCATGGGACCACAGCGGAGCTCTCAAGTCATGCGACTGATCCCGTTGCGCGCCAAGCCACGCCCCCCCAAGGCTTAGAACTTTAGCAGCAATTTCTCACATTTTCAAGAAAATTTCAAATGGCTATTTTTTCAGGGACCAGTTCATTTGTGAAGTGGCTTTTAGGGCCTTATATATTAGAAACCCCCAATAAGTCACCCTATTTTAAAAACATCACCCCTCATAGTATTCAAAACAGCATTTAGAAAGTTTCTTAACCCTTTAGACGTTTCACAGGAATTAAAGCAATGTAGAGGTGAAATTTACTAATTTCATTTTTTTTTGTGCAAAATAGTTTTTTGTAACACAGAAAGTTTTACCAGAGAAATGCAACTCAATATTTATTGCCCAGATTCAGCAGTTTATAGAAATATCCCACATGTGGTCCTAGTTTGCTTATGGACTAAAACACCGACCTCAGAAGCAAAGGAGTACCTAGTGGAATTTGGGCCTCCTTTTTATTAGAATATATTTTAGGCACCATGTCAGGTTTCAAGGGCTCTTGCGGTGCCAAAACAGTGGAAATCCCACAAAATCGCCCAACAATACACCCACATGTGGTCATAAATGGCTGTTTGGATACACGGCAGGGCTTAGAAGAGAAAGAGTGCCATTTGGCTTTTGGAGCTCAAATTTAGCAGGAATGGTTTGCAGGGGCCGTGTCGCATTTGCAAAGCCCCCGAAGGGACAAAGCAGTGGAAACTCGCCATAAGTGACCCCATTTTGGAAATTACACCCCTTTAGGAAATCTATGGGTATAGTGAGCATTTTGATCCCACAGAAATTATTGGAAGTAGGCCGTGAAAATGAAAATATACATTTGTTCAAAGAAAATGTAGGATTAGCTAATTTTTTTCTCTTTTACACAAGGACTAAAGGAGAAAAGGCACCACAAAATTTGTAAAGCAATTTCTCCCGAGTAAAACAGTACCCCACATGTGGTCATAAACGGCTGTTTGGACACACGGCAGGGCTTAGAACGGAAAGAGCGCCATTTGGCTTTTAGAGCTCAATTTTAGCAGGAATGGTTTGTGGAGGCCATGTCGCATTTGCAAATCCCCTGAAGGACCAAAAGTGAGAAAACGCCCAAGAAGTGACTCCATTTAGGATACTACACCCCTTGAGGAATTCATATAGGGGGGTAGTGAGCATTTTGACCCCACAGGTGTTTCATAGATTTTATTAGAATTGGGCAGTGAAAATAAAAAAAAATCCCTTTTCTTCAATAAGACGTAGCTTCAGCTCAAAATTTGTCATTTTCTCAACAAATAAAGAAAAAAAATAACAACAACATTTATAAATCAATTTCTAACGAGTACGGAAATACCCCATATGTGGTCATAAACTGCTGTTTGGGCACACAGTATGGCTCAGAAGGGAAGGAGAGCCATTTGGCCATTTGGCTTTTGGAGCTATTGGTTTCTGGTTGCTATGTAGCATTTTGCAAAGCTCCTGTGTGACCAAAGCAGTGTAAACCCCCCATTTTGGAAACTACACCCCTCAAGGTATTCACCTTGGGGTGTAGTGGGCATGTTAACCCTGCAGGTGTTTTGCAAAAAGTAGTGTGCACTCGATGTTGCAGCGTGAAAATTGGATTTTTTTTCTATAGATATGCCAATATGTGATGCCCAGCTTGTGCTACCACAACAAGACAGCTCTCCAATTATTATGCTGTGTTTCCCGATTTTAGAAACACCCTACATGTGGCCCTAATCTTTTGCCTGGACATTCAAGCAGGCTCAGAAGTGAAAGAGTACCATGCAAAGTTTAGGCCTAATTTGACGACTTACACAGTATTGGTTCACATGCAGAGGCTCTGATGTGATATAATAAAATAAAGCCCTGAGAAGTGACCCCATTTTGGAAACTACACCCCTCAATGCATTTATTAAATGGTGTAGTGAGCATTTTCACCCAACAGGTCTTTTCCATAAATGATTGCGCTGCGGATGGTGTAAAGTAAAAGTTAAATTTTTTTCCCTAGATATGCCATTTCAGTGGCAAATATGTTGTGCTCAGCTTGTGCCACTAAAGACACACACCCCAAAAATTGTTAAAAGGGTTCTCCCGGATATGGCGATGCCATATATGTTGACGTAAACTGCTGTTTGGGCATACTGTAGGGTTCAGAAGGGAGGGAGAGCCATTTGGCTTTTGGAGTGTGGATTTTGCTTGGTAGTAGTTTTGCTTGGAGTTTTACTGGTATTTCAGTTTATAATGTGGGGGTACATGTAAGCTGAGCAGAGTACATCAGGGGCATAGTCAGGTGGTATAATAATGGGGTAAAATAATCCATAGATTTGTGTTACGCTGTGACAATCCTTTCTCTATTGACCAGTGTCGCACTAATAAATGGTCCTTACCTATTCCCCTTTTGGGCCACAATCCGCACCTTTGCAGTTTGGGGAATTTTACTAAGAAAGTGTTGTCCTGGTATAATACGGGAACCCTAGCTTCCACAGATATGTTTGGGCCCTACCCTTCCTGGTTCCCTAATTTTAGGGCCTTGATAAATTGCCTATTGATTAAGAAGAAATGTTCCCCTCGGGCCTGCACAACTGCATATTTTTTTTTTCCTGACTTATTGGAGCCTTAACTAATTTTATTTTTTGAAAGACGTAGTGGTATGAGGGCTGTTTTTTTTGTGGGATGAGCTGTAGTTATTATAGGTACCATTTAGGGGTACATGCAACTTTTTGATCACTTTTTATCCTATTTTTTGAGAGGCAAGGTGACAAAAAAACAGCAATTCTGGCATAGTTATTTAGTTTTTTTTTATACAGCATTCACCATGCATTATAAATTACATGTTAACTTTACTCGGGTCAGTACGATTCCGGCGATACCAAATTTATAGTACTTTTATGTTTTACAACTTTTTGCACAGTAAATTAACTTTTGTAAAAAGAATGTATTTTTTCTGTCGCCATGTTGTGAGAAACAAAACTTTTAAATTTTTTCTTCGACGGAGCTGTATGAGGGCTTGTTTTTTGCGAGATGAGCTATAGTTTTTATAGATATTATCTTTGGATACATGCAACATTTTGATCACTTTTTATTTCAATTTTTGTAGGGCAAAGTGACCAAAAAACAGAAATTCTGGCATTGTTTTTTACAGGGTTTTTTACGCCGTTCACCTCGTGGAATAAATAACATAACATTTTTATAGTTACGGTCACGGCAATACCAAATATGTATGGTTTGTTTATTATTTTCAATAACAAAGGACTTATTTTATTACTTGAAAATTTTATTATATTTTGTACAACTGTTTTTTTCACTTTTTTTTTTACACTTTTTTTTTACTCTTTTCTTTGGTCCCACTAAGGGACTTGAAGATCCAACTGTCAGATTTTTTTTTCTAATACATTGCACTACCTGTGTAGTGCAATGTATTAGATCTGTCAGTCATTCACTAATAGCAAGCCAATGAGGCTTCGCCTTCGGGCGGGGCCTAATCAGCTTCCGTAATGACAGAGCAGAAGGCCGTTCTTAGGCCTCCTGTTGCCATAGCAGAGCTGCCGATCTTCTGCCAACCACTAAGATGCAGCGATCACATTCGATTGCTACATCTAAGGGGTTAATGGCAGGGATCGGAGCTTGCTCCGGTTCCTGTCATTACAGGTGGATGTCAGCTGTAACATACAGCTGACATCCACTGCTGATGACGCCGACTCATCTTCTGAGCCAGCACCAACTTGCCGACAGCAACGGAAGCCTTTTAGGCCCCGCCTCTGGGCGGGGCCTGGAAGGTTTCCAGACTAGGCAGACCGGGTGGCCACTATTAGGCCTTCCGTTGGCATTGCAGCCATTGGCACCCCAGCAATTTCATTGCTGGGGTTGTGATGAGCTGCAAACACCTTAAATGCAGCGATCGCATTTGACCGCTGCATTTAGGGGTTAATGGCGGGGATCGAAGCTAACTTCAGTCCCCGCCATTACAGCAGGATGTCAGCTGTAAGATACAGCTGACATCCGGGGATGATGGCACCAACTCAGCTTCTGAGCCAGTGCCATCCATTTGTCGTAAGTATATGACAATTTGCGGGAAGCGGGAAATGGTTAAAATTAAGTGTTTTTGCCCTCCCAGACTGTGTTTGTTTTTTACAGTATAGGTAAGAAAGTGGTCCATTTCTTGGACCCCTTTCTACTTCCCCTAACTACATTAACCCAGCTACTTGCCTGGTCCTGCTGACCCATGTCTTCACCCTCCAGTTCTACCCCACTATCTGCTTGGTCAGTGAGCAGCATGCTCCGCTCAAGATTGTCTATCGCCCTCAGGGTTGCATTTTGCTCCTCCAGATCTCTAATGCGAGCTTCAAGGTGAACAAAATACTCACATCTGCCACAGAGGTATTCGACCTGGAACTCCGGTTCCAGTCGTGCATACATATGGCAAACTGTGCACTGAAGAAAACCTCCAACGTTGCTATCCATTATCCCCGTTACAAAAAAACTGTGAACAATTGAAAAAGTAAAAGAAAAGAAGAGTACTTACAGGGACTTTAACTCCTCATTTTAACACCATTTTATTAACTCCACTTATTTCACAAGCCACTTAATCCAGTAAGCTCAATGAGAACAAGTTCAAAATGAGTTTCAGCAGGTTCATTTATATCACATGAGAGCAATTAACCCCTCCCCTTAATTAGGTGCACAGCAGAAAAGAAAAAAGGGTTTTAAATTATGTCAGTAGTTAGAACAGAAGCTGCACACAAAAAAAACTTGCTAACTTCTATTTGCGAGCACTCAATCCGTTCACAGAATCACACACAACAGCACAGCTCCAGTTTATTAACTCCACTTATTACACAATCCACTTAGTCCCGCAAGTTTAGTGATAACAAGTTATTCAGCTCTTTTTATGTACATGACTATACTATTTAACAATTTTTATAAAAATGCATTCACTGACCTCTGAACTGTAAGGTCTTGTTCACATATGCGTTGGAGGCTCCATTTCCAGTAAATCCACAGGGACCCTGATGGAAACCCAACGGAACCCATTAAAGTCAATGTGTTCTATCGGCCTCCACTTGTGGTCCGTGGTGCAACGGAAGAGGTGTATCCAGTATTTTCGTGGCTCTGCTCCTATGATGGAGCAGAGCCACGGAAATACCGAACACAAATGTGAACATAGCCTAATCTATTTGAACATGTAACTGGTGCTTTTTCTTTGTATTTTTGTGCCATCTACTGTATTACAACTGATATAGTCCCACTAGGGTACTTCTGAATGTAATCCTTTGATTGCTTATATAATGCTTTAGTATATTCAGCTTTGGTGTAAAACTGACGGCAATCTATTAGGAATATAGCTATGGCAGCTCTAGCGGCCTTTATTAGGCCCCTGGTTGTCATGGAAACCCATAGGCACCAATGGAGGGACAGAGGAAGCCCCCTCCCTCTGTAGCCACTTAGATGCTGCGGTCGCCATTGGCCATGGGTTAAACGGCCGGGATCGGAGTCATGTCCGATTCTGGCCATTGCAGCGGGATGTCGGATTTATATTACAACTGACATCCTGAAACGCATAACAAGTAGAGATTGAACTAGGAAACGCATAACAACGCACGACGGTGAGCATTTAAGTTATAGCTGTACAGTATCAGACAAATTTTCTGTAGAAACCCTATTGTACTACCCTATGAAGCATTGTTCTGATACTTTTTTCTTGTTGTAGCCTGTAATATACAACATATCTGCCATTTCTTTCAATATGGTACATGTCCAGTAAAAATGCTCACAAGGAAAATTGTTAGCACAATGATTTTTATTTTATTTCTTTAATAAATGTTTTATAAATGAGACCCAGTGTTTGCTATATCTATATGTGAATAACATACACATTAGATTATAATCTGGTGATTCCAAAATGAAGTTATTTTTCCATCTACAACTACAATAATTTGTTACCCAAAAATTAACTGCATTGCCTTCAGCGACTATTCTAAATGTTGTACTTATCTAAATTCACATTACACACGAATAAACATTACATGTGTATCCTAAAAAGAAAATACTTTGGCTGCTGGTTCTTTGAAGAGAATTTGTGCAATTTGATATATGTGAACTTTAATCTTTCATTCTTCAATTTTAAAGAGACTTCAGAAAGCTGCACACAAAAGCTTTCATAAGATAATACCTTTTGAAGGGCAAAATAATAATAGACTACCAGCATTTGTTTTAACCTTTTACCATAGGACATCACAACAAGGTTACTTACCCTTCCGGTTGCTGCAAAGCATTCTTCATTGCTTTGATTTGTTGGAAGTGACAGGACATATCTGTGGCCAACACCATCTCAATCACCAAAGCCCGGAATTCCCTTTAGGGTTGTCATAAGACCAAAAGAAAAAGAATGTGTAAGACATTAGTTTTCTTGTGCATCTGCTAATTTTTTGTGACATTTCCACTGTAAACCATATGTGTCGCAAACCCCTTTCTGATATCTTTATTCTGAGGGAGGTAAGCTTATGTCTTTAAATATTAAATCCAGTGTGAGCAAGTTATTATAAGAATATTTAATTTTTTTTAATTTTTGGTTGTGTTTTTATATGTGACTATATTAAAACCATTCTTAAATATTATAGTTTTCACACTGGTCACTGAGCACAGCCAATAGGCTGACATTTGCTGTCTTCTACAGCTCACATGTCAGCTTTGCTGTGTAGACTGGGGCAGGGTCAGCAGAGAATTGGGGATTTAATGACAGATACAGATCTATTGTACAGCTGGATGCTTAAAAAAGGTAACCAACACTACACACATGTGAGGCTTTGTATGCATCACCTCCTCTTCCACTCCCTGGTCTCAGAAGGAGGGGTAATACACCTGTATCTGCACTATGACGGAAAATTCAAATGTACAAACAGTGGTCTACTGCACTGGTAAAAGAAAGGCATGTGAGGAATATTTTAAGGGGGGATTCACACGAGCGTGTATTCACGCGGCACGCATGGACCAATACAAGTCTATGGGGCAGTACAGACAGTCCGTGCTTTTTGCGCAGCGTTTGTCTGCTGCGCAAAAAGCGTGACAGGTTCAATAACTCTGCGTATTTCGCGCATCACGCACCCATTGAAGTTAATGGGTGCGTGAAAACCACGCAGGTTGCACGGAAGAACTTCCGTGCGAACTGCGTGTTTGCGCAACAGCTGTCAAAAGAATGAATGTAAACAGAAAAGCACCACGTGCTTTTCTGTTTCCGAACATCCAAACGGAGTGTCTTTGCGATTAGCGAAGCCGGACAAGCGAACCGAACTTCACCGGGTTCAGCCGAACTCGTTTTGGCCGAACCCGGCAAAAAAATTATCGGTACGCGACGTCAGGAGATAGTCACTGTCCATGGTGCTGAAAGAGTTAAACTGTTTCAGCACCATGGACAGTGACTTACGATCCCAATAAACATGAACCTGTAAAAAAAAAACGAAGTTCTGACTTACCGATAACTCCCGGCGTCTTCCTCCAGTCTGACCTCCCGGGATGACAATTCAGGCCAAGTGACAGCTCCAGCCAATCACAGGCCAAGCACATGCTGTATCGGTCACATGGACTGGCGCGTCATCCAGGGAGGTGGGGCCCGATGTCGAGAGGCGCGTCACCAAGGACATGTCACCAAGGATGCGTCACCAAGGCAACGGCCGGGAAGTTCTCGGTAAGTACGAAGTTTTTCTTTTTTTCAACAAGTTTTTCGATATTGTGTTCGGCATTCACTGTCGAGGGTGCTGAAAGAGTTAGCTCTTTCAGCACCTTGGACAGTGACGGGCGTCGACTAGCCTCATCTCTATGATGGCGGCTGCGCGAAAATCACGCAGCCGCGCATCAGACACGGATGACACACGCAGCTGTCAAATGGTTTTTGCGCGCGCAAAACGCAGCGTTGTTTGCGTGCGCAAAAACGCAACGTTCGTGTCTTTCTGCCCTAACTGTTATTTTATAGAACGGCAGAAAACATGAAAAATGGCGGCATTAAATAATAGTGATTAAAACTTACTAAGAATGTTATATATTGCATCTCACCTCCAGTCATCCTTGGAAAGGTTATACAGTATATTCATTTCCTCATCATCCTGAAGCAGGCGATATGCTGCACTTACATGGTGATTTTCAAGTACAGATCGGTCATTGTATAGAATAGCTGAATCTGATCTGAAATTCAAAAGAAAATTATTCATTCATCATGACTGATGAAACTGATAAAATTGGATCTCCTATTAGCCGTTCTAGCGTCGAGTATAGTATATCATTCTTAATATATTTTCTACAAATGGTCCTAAAATGGAAAAAATACCTCTTCCTGCCACACTTAGTTTTCATTATTTTGTTCTGAATTTTTCATCTCGATCCATAACTTTTTTATTTTTCCATCAACATAGCCGTAATGAGGACTTGTTTTTTTTACAGAATGAGTCTTATTTTTATGGCAGCCATTATTGTATAAATATATAAGTTACTGAAATTTTTTTTTTTATTTTTTTTTTGTGGGGTGGAATGGAAAAAATAAATTTCCATTGCTTCCTGGGTTTTAATTGTAAGACGTTCACCGTGTGGTAAAAATTATGTTAACTATATTCTGCGTGTCAGTACAATTACAGCAATACTAAATTTTTATTGCTTTTTTATGTTTTACTACTTTTGAAAAATAACAGTTTAAAAAAAGAAATAGTTTTATGTCGTTGTATTCTGAGACCCATAACTTTTACATTTTTCCATCTATGCAGCTATGTGAGGGCTTATACACGCCGTGTGAACAAGGCCTAATACTGATGATTTTATTATAACATTACATGCTTGCTTATTTATATAGAAACATGGATTAAACTACAGGATAGATGACAGAGCATCTACTAGAGGTAAGTTGCAGTTAGGCCTAATGTACACGACTGTGTTTTTTTTGTCCGTGTGCTATCCGCAATTTTGGGGATAGCACACGGACCTATTAATTTATATGGCCGCATGCACACGACAGTGATGGTCACGGATTCATTTGAGGCCGTCGATTCCGGGCTGCAAAAACTCAGGATATGTGATTTTACTGTCCGCATTTGCGTGTCCTCTTTGTGACCTACTCAGGGGGTTAGGACAAACTGGTGACCATTTCAGCCTACCTTTTTTTTCGGATCCGTGAATCCTGATGACGCACACGGAAAAACTACGGAAAGTTATTTGCAAACAAATGGACCACAAATACAGACAATGGATCCGTGGTTTTGCGGACCGCAAAATAACCACGGTCATGTGCATATTAGTAATGAATATGAATGATGGGAGGAGGTAGGGGAAAATTGAATGGGGCCCATTTTAAAGTTTAGCTATAGAGCATCATAGTTACCATCAATTTTCACTGTGTTGTGACATCACTATATGTATTATCTCTGCACTGTGACATCATTGTGTACATTATATTGAAACTCTGACATCATTATGTGTTTTTTCCTGTGCTGTGACCTCATTTAGTGCCTGGTGACAATTATGTGTGTATCATTCCTGTGCTCTGATATCGTCTTGTACCTTATCCCTGCACTGTAACATTACTTTGTGCATTATCCCTACATTGTGACATTATTCATAATTCGAAATAGATTAACCTTTTATAAAATTACTTTGTCAGTTATCTCTATGCTGTGACATTACTCTGTTCATTAACCCTGTACTGGGATACAGGGCCGCTATCAGGAATTTCAGGGCCCCATACAGCCAAATTGTCTGGGCCCCCCTCCCGTGCCACCACCCATTAACTCCGTCCAGTACCATATCACACTCTTTGAGTGATACATATAAAAATTAAAATTAAAATAAAAAACAATTACAAATTCTACTAAACCAACTGCCTATTTAGAGACAGGCAGCAGCTTCAGGAGCGCATCATAAGGGTAGGAACATACAAGGCGGATACGCTGCATAAAACTACACAGCGTATCCACCCGGGGGTAGCCACAGGGAATTCTGCCAGCAAAACCGCACCAAATAGTGGTGCAGTTTTTCGGGCGTCATGTCCGCCGCGGATATCCTGCAGCGAAAAAAAAAGTTTAGACTTAACCCGGCCATAGTCTAGGTGACGCGTCTCTCTCTTTTGAGTGTAGCCCGGCCTCCTGTGATGACGCCTTTAGTCCATGTGATTGCTACAGCCTTTGATTTGCTGAAGCAGTCACATGGGATGAAACGTCAGGACAGGAGGCCGGGCTGCTCACAGAATAGAGGATCGTGTCGCCTAGACCATGGCCGTTGTAAATATAAACATTTTTATTAATTTGAAATTAAGAAAAAAACACCTTTTTTTTCTCATTTGTGATTTTTGCGCAGGAATCTTAGCATTTCCACGCGCAAAACTCACAACACATAGCGCTTTGTTGCGTGTTTTAAATCCCCATTGAATCAACTCTGCTGCAACTGCAATACACTGTGGATTTTTCATAATGAATTTTGTTGCATAAAATCCACAGCGTTCACGCCTAGTGTGTTCCTACCCTAAGGGCACGTTCAGACATGGCTGGGTTTTTCAGCGGAAACTGCATCAGAATCAACGCCACAAAATGCCCGAAACTGTCTCCCATTGATTTTTTACCTGAAATCAATGGGAGTCATTCGCAGGAAAAAAAAATGGGCATGTTCTTTCTTGCCGCGGTTCCGCCTCTGACCTCCCATTGAAATCAATGGGAGGCAAAAATAGTGCTTTTCACTGCGTTTTTTTCCGTGATCCTCAATCGCCGCGGGCGAAAAACGCTGCGAGAAACGTGGCAAGAAAGTGTAGGCAGGTCAAAATCTGCCTCAAATTCCTGAAGGAATTTTGAGACAGATTTTTTTCTGCCTGCAAAATACTCTGTGTGAACAGGGCCATACTTAATCAGCACTTTCAGACACATTACTTACTGTCAGAAGAGCTGCTGGCTCCCACTCCAGTCCTCATTGTCCCACGTTTTCCTGGTCCAGTCCTCCACCTCCAGGCTCCAGAAAATAGCGGGGATCGGAAAATACCCGCCGCCGCGCTATAACTTGACTCCTCCTCCTCTCCTTACGCAGCTACGCTCTTACATTGAGGAGGAGGAGATTAGTAAAAAAGAGGGGGGGATGTAATGTGCAGACAGCAGAGGAGCGATCAGCCGGGTGCGCGTGGCTGCGAGCCGCCGGGTGCGCGAGGCTGTGTGCGCGCAGGAGCGCGCAGGGGGGGGGGGGCGGTGATTGACGGCTAGGCCCCCATTGCAGGGGCCTGTTTTTTCCTACCAAAGGCAGGCGGCGGGTGCCCTTCAGTTAGGTTTGGTCCGGGCCCCGTACTGCAGTACCCCTAGTACTGCCCTGATGGCGGCCCTGCTGGGATATCACTAAGCACATGATTAATAGAGTTTTATGTATCTTTACTGTGACATCACCATTTAATCCTATTCTGTGATATCACTTAGTGAATTAAAGGGGTTACCTGGGTTCTCTAGTGACAAGTCTCTTTAAACAGAAAAAGTATAATGAAAAGATTTGCACCTCTTCCAATTTTTGGATTTTCTTCTAGTTTTGGCTTACAAATACCGATGTAAAATACTGCTCAAAATGCTGCCGTGTGAAAGTGGCCCTAACTAAATTTTTCTATTTTCATTTTTTTTTAAATATTTCTATTAATTTTACTTAGTTCATTGTTTAAAATATTATGACTCACTCACAGATATATGTGGTTTAAACTAATCATAATAAGAACACAGATGATATTATAATAATAATAATAATAATATAAATCCTATTCCAGATTTATTTTAGCACAATGAGATGGTGATGACAGTAGACATTTCTCATCTGAATAGCTAGCTTTATCCAGAAATTGCTTACTGACATTTAGGAAATGCATGAAAAATTTTGAAATTCAGGACACCATCTGCAATACTATTATGTCAAAAAATCTTGTAGTCATTTTTAATATTTTTAACAATACAATAATAGGAAATGAACAGTTATATATGCATACTGTAAACTCTAATGAAAGTGATTAAAAGCCATTTTTAAGTTCCTCATTATGGAATTCTGAAGTAACTAAAAGGTTAACTCCCTGTTCAGGATCAACATCTATTGTCCAGAGTAGAAAACTGTTACAAAAAAACGTCTATAACTCCAAAAAAACGTTTAATTTCATGCATTACATGGAAATGTAAGTTATTTCAATAGAGACAATGAAGCTTCATTTACACCGCAGTGGCGCTACAAAGAGACTAAACACATACTGGCAGAATTCCCACACAGATTACGGCTGATCACTGGGGACACCATGTCATCAGCTCATTTTTGGAGGACACTTCTAAGACAAACTTTAGGGTCAGTTCACACAGAGGTTTTTGGCGCTGATTTTGTCGTGGAAACCGTGTCACCCCCCCCCCCAGTGATTTCAATGGAAGGCAGAGGCATTTTTTCCCGGGGGGGGGCTTTTGGCTGCCCGAGGGGGAAAAAAAAGGTGGTATGTCATATCTTACCGTGGCTCCCATTGAATCAAAAACCCAAAAACAGACAAAAACCCATGGCGCTCGTTTCCAAGTGTTTTTTTCGGAGGAAAAAAAGGGCAGGCAGTTCAAAATCTGCCTCAAAATTCCTGAAGGAATTCTGAGGCTGATTTTTTCTGCCTGGAGAAAACTCAGTGTAAACAGGGCCTTACAATGTTTAAGTTATGGTTTGATAACTTCATTAAGTAATTCATTCATTACTTCGTTTGTTGGCATAACTACTTAAATCATTTGTGCCCTAGGTATTTACAAAGTGAAGCAGACCTTACTCATTTAACATGGATGTGTCTTAAGACATTTAGACATTGGAGGGAAATTCTTGATTTATTAAAATTAATGGCTAAACAAGCAATTCCATTTGACCCATTTTTTATTTTTTTTGTTTACTGGGAGATTGAAGTTTTCTGTCTTTTAGAGCACTGATTTAATAATACAGCTATTATTTTTGCTGATTTTTATGTAAATGGCTGTAAAAAAAGCTCGAACATTAAACGATTGGAAACACCTTCTTAATAGTTTCATGCTTTCTGAAAAAAGTTATTTCTGGACTACAGGTAGAGCTTGGAAATTTGCTATTGAATGGAGTATATAGATTGAACAGCTTAACTACCAGCAAAAAAACTTTTTGGGGGTTTAATTAGAAACATATTTTTTTTCCCTCTCTCTCTCCTCGTGTTGTTTGGGTGGGTATGGGTCTGTTTTTGTGGGAAAAATAATTATGTACATATTTGGGATAATATATATATTTGTTATTTATACTCTTTATTAAAACAATTACTTAAATGGTTATTCCCAATTTATATTCCGTAGCATTCTGACTGGTGGGTCAAACCTTTGGGTCCCCCACCAATCCTGAGAATGAAGAGACCGCAGCGATGGTTTAGCACTATGGCCCATTCACTATTATTTTTCTCTGTATAAAGGCGCTCACAGCCACCTAATGTACAGGAAAGTGCCATACAGATACACTTAAGTGACCTTCACTTTATTACCGCAACTTGCTCGAAAAACGGTCAATCCAAGGGACTTTTAGAAGAACCAGACAACCCCTTTAAGAATAACTGACAATATAAGAACATTTCCACCTCAACAGTTGTTTCTTTGCAATATTGTTGTAGCTATTTATATTTCTAAGTGCTTTAAATCTAGAAGCACCAAATAACTGTTATTACTGCTATATCATCAGCATGGAAGCGCTAATGAAAATACAAATCAATCAAGTGGAAGGCGTGTTGTAAATCTGTGTAAAAGGATTAAATTATAGATCCAGCATAAAGGCAATCCTTTAGAAATCAATCAATTTACGTGTTGCCCGTCCCTGAAGAATTACAGATTTTTTGTATAGTTTCTGTGTACTTTTATGAAAGAATACTTGACCTAAGTAACAAAGATCAGCAGAATCATTATAAAAGTATCATATATTTATTTTCCAATGTCCATCCAATTTAGAGGTCTGTTTATGTTCTTGTTGAATCTCATGACAGATCTATAATCTCATTGCATTGATGCTGTTGGCCTTGGGTTTGGTTCATTAACCATAAAGCAACTTTAAGGTAATACAGTATTTACATGGTAAGAGTACAAGGCTTAGATAAGATATGGTGGTGCTAGAAAGTTTAACCCCATACATTATTCTGAATATTAGAATAAACTTGTACTAAAAAGTGCTGAGCTTTGTAAGTGCTAAATATAGACCCTAAGGCCGTGTTCCCACGTAGCGTAAATGCAGCGGAATTTCCGCAATGGAATTGTGTGCGGAAATGCCGTAGCATTAGCAGCAATGCCCATGCATGCGGAAAAAAACGCAGAGTAAATGTTAATAAATTGACCTGCGGTGCGGAATTTAAATCTGCAATATGTAAATTTATGCTGTGTATTTGTTGATTTTCTGTTGCGGGTTTTCCCTATTGAAATCAATGGGGATTTCAAAACCCGCAACAGAAAGCCGATTACTCCGCAAAAATCTAAACTCCGGAAAAACAAAAAGCATACTTACCCAGAACACCCTCCTTCTTCCTGCAGTTGGGCCTCCTGGGATGATGTATCATCCCATTTGACTGCTGCAGCCAATCACAGGCTGCAGTGTCACATGGCCTGCAACGTCATCGTAGGAGGCCGGAGCGGACGTCAAAGGAGGGAGGGGGTAAATATGAACACTTTTTTACGCAGAGGACATTCCGTCCGCAAAGCTGCAGCACAATGTGTTGTGATTTTTGCGCATGGAAGGTGCTGCCAGTTCCAGGTCGGATACACTGCACAGTTTTTATGCAGCGTATCTGACCCGTGGGAACCCGGCCTAAGAACCAATATAAAGAGATAAGACCATTACGCTATAAGGGCACAGGTGTTTTGGGTCCCAAAAGGGTTTTTCTCAAAATCGACATTTAGCACCGATCCACCGCTTCAATCCCCGCGACAACTAGAACGGGGCTCCCCGAGCCCCCAGTTCTTCCTCACAGCACAACCGCAATGAGGAGAACTTTAAATGGAGTGGTGTATGAGCATGCACGGTGCCGTTCCATTTAAAGTCTATGGGACTGATCGAAACAGTCAAATACAGCGCTCAGACGTTTCCATCAATCTCATAGACATTGAATGGAGTGGCAATACACATGCTCGACCGCTGCTCATTTCAAGCTGCTACACATTGTGGTGGGGGGAAATAAGAAGGAACAGAGGGCTCTTCTAGAAATTGGTGGAGGGTCTTTGTGGTGGGGCCTCCAACAATCAGACACTAATCCTCTATTCTCTAGGTGATAAATGAGAGTTCTGGGATTACCGATTAATCAATACAGCTATTTTTTGTTGTTTTTAATAGCTGGATTACCGAGAGCCATACTGTTTTCATTTTTAAACCGACAGTGGTATGAGGACTTGTTTTTTCTAGTTGTATTTTTAATGGCACAATTTTGGGATACATATAATGTATTGAAGAATGGAAATAAAACTAATTCCGCCATTGTTTTTTTGTTTTTTTATTTTTAAAGCGTTCACCGTGTGATATAAATGACAAGTTAACTTGTTGCTATGGCGATACCAAGTATGTGTACTTTTTTTTCCATAACAGCATTCTGCAAGGGGAAAAGCTTTTTTTTTTCTTTAAATGTTTTTATTTTTGAACATTTTTTTTTAACGTACATTTTTTTTATTCCTACTAGAGGGACTTGGACATGTAGTCGTTTAATTGCTTGCATAATACACTGCATACACACATAGCAGACCTGGGGGCCTTCTTTAGGCCTCAGCTGAAATGGAAGCTCTTAATAGGATAAACATTGTATTTTGGCCAGGCCAAACGTGCATGTTTAATGGTGGAGCTGGGAGGAAAGGCTGTTGGCTGTACGATTGTTTGTCCACCAGCTATCTAAAGTATATGGATACCTTAAATCCAGACTAATCCTCTAAAAAAAAATTACCTGGTGTTGTTTCTACAGGTAAAAGTGTAATACAGAATTTGTGCATCTATTAACACCTATTCATGTCGTGAAGATGATTTTGAATTTTTAAATTTTATTTTTTTAAAACAGACTGTACCGAAGGCGCAGTCAAAGGGGCAGGCTTGCATGACTATGTTAGAAAATAGGGAGCACCCGGCAGTGGCAGCCAGTGTGAAGAACGTAGCGGGCACAATAAAGAGGGAGAGACCGCAAGGGGACCAGAAGTGAGGGGACCAGAATCAAGCATCGCAGGTCACAGGCCACGGTAGTGAAGTTTAACTTCTGGACTACTCATGCTGTCAGGATCATCAGCCTGCATGCCCAAAAGACGCAGCAGCTGGCAAGATTGTGGAGTTCCTGTGATCTTCAGCTGGTGTGATCACAGCTCCTGTGCAGCCTTGTGAGTATTTTTGTTAGAAATGTCTGAGAAGGATTCTGTGACTTTAATAAGTGGTCCCATGTCAAGAGATGGTTGGGGAAATTGGGTGACTTGGTGGGATATTGGTGTGATATTTGCTGGGTCCATTGGGGTGCTGGTTTCACAGGGTTTTGCCTAGTACTCCGGCTATGTCTCCTGTCACAGTATGTTCAGGTACATTGGGACAAATGGGTTGGGTTCAATGCCATGCAAGAATTCGGTATTCATCCATACAGATTCTGCCAGGTATGGTGATGGCGATAGACTAGATAATAGGGTTCAGGACGTGGTATACGTTTTTTTTGAATGTCCGCTTGTGGCGTACCTTAAACAGGAGGTTAGGGGACGTATCTGGAATAATGAATATGTTGTTTGTGTGTAAGAGTTTTTTTAGATGCCTTGATTTGTCAAACCTCAGTATGAGGTTTAAATGCGTTGCATGTTACTTCTTCAGCCATAAATCCTATTTTTTTAACTGGAATAGTCTGTAGATGTTTTTGGAGTTTTACTCCATCGGTAGAGACATCACAGCAAATCATCACTAACACAAGAGTGCCCAATAAAGGAGCCCTTTTTCTCTAAATCTCTACCATTTTGGATAAGGGGAAGAGGGATGAGAGAAGGAGATAGAGGAGATACACAGGTACCTGCTTATCATGCAGACTTCTGCCAATTGGTTGCAGGAGTATGCAATTTTGTCAAGTGTTATAGGGCAGAAGGTGCTGGAACACGGTTTGGCCTTTTTCTGCTACATGAATTCTATTGGTGAGGTGCACAGGAAATATGGGGGCAGGCCTGGCTCCATTATGATGAACAAGTTAGGCAAAGTAAGGCAGTGAACCCATCCATATACTGGGAGCACAAGGACATTGCATTATGGCCAGTGGGCACCATGCACATGCGACCAAGTCAATCCTTTCCAGGGGGGCTGGTGCCACGGGTACTTTAGAGAAATCCAGAAAGGGGGTGGTGCATTGTAAATTTGGGGTCACATGCAAGCTCAAGCATGCCTACTCTAATTGCAGTGCAAAACATCCCATGGGGTGTCTTGATGCTTCAGGAAGGGAAAGATGGGTGGGGGAGAGGATCCCTTTTCTAGTAAAGGGACAGACACTGGTAATGCTAGCAAGGATGTCTCCAAGTGTTTATCTTGATAGGACACACAATTCAAGAGTCATAATTTTTTTTTTTTTTGGTCGACATATCGGTATGAGGGATTGTTCTTTGTGGGGTGAGTTATATTTGTCAACCGCTTACCGCAACCGTGCATATAATATATTGTTTAACTTTTATCAACTTTTTTTGGGAGAGAATTAAAAAAAAAAGCAACTATTTCATCATTGTTTTTCGTGTTTAAAATTCACTCAGCGGCATAAATAACATGTTACCTTTATTCTTCGGGTTGGTACGATTAAGGTGATACCAAATATGTATAGGTTTTTTAAGTTTTACTACATTTGCGCAATAAAAACGCTTTTTAAAAAAATTATTTGTCTTTGCCTCACCGCATTTCAAGAGCTGTAACTTTTTTATCTTTCTGTTGATGTGGCAGGATGTGGGCTTGTTGTTTGCGGGAGAAGGTGTAGCTTTTATAGGTACTATTTTATTTTTGAGGGAAATGGAAAAAAAAAAGCTATTTTTTTGTTGTTTTTGTGGGTTTTTTTGTATGCCGTTCACCCAGCGATTTAGTTAATGTGATAACTGTATGTCTTTTTTTTTTTTTTACACTTTTACTAAATAAATAGACTTTTTATGGAAAAAAAAGTGGTTTTATTTTATTTTTACTGTTCACCTTTTTTTTCTTTTTTTAATAAACTTTATTTAACTGTTTTTATTTTTTCACAATCGCAGATATAATGCTTTGGTGTAAAACTGACAGGAAATCTACTAGGCTATGCCTCTGGCACGGCCTAATGGGCAGTTACCGATGGCAGATCTGGAGGCCTTTGCTAGGCCCCCAACTGCCATGGTATTGGAGTTCTCTCTGGCAGTTGCAGCAAAGAGCCAGGCTGTGTACAACATCCGTGCTCCTACCACTGATCTCTGTGGCAGTACCCAAGAGATCCGAGTGACATATATATTCATCACGATACGGGAGTTAGCAACCGCCTGTGACTGATATATCAGTCATTAAGGGGTTAATTACGAATGTGCCCGGTTGTAAGGCTGTGTGCCAGGCAGAAGATCTTCTTATTGAGCTATCTGAAACTCTGGACAGCTCCACTGCTGAATCTATTGTCTAGTTTCTCCTAACATTCCTTGCCTTAATTGACTAATTAGCCTCACCATTTTGGCTTCCTATATTAGCCTGGCCCTTGCACTTCCTTTTTGCCAAACTACTTCTTGCCTCTAGTCTAGTTCCTTGCTTCCTTTCTACAAACTTTTGCAGCTTATCTGTACTTGGATTGTTGCCTGGCCATGTCTCTGTCTCACACTATGAACTATTACTGCTTATCTGTGCACCGAACCTGGACTGTTACTTGACTATTCTTGTTGTTATCACCCCACTGACTGATCATTGCATTCACTGGACTCTGAATCTGCTACAGACCTTGACATCTGTGATGGACAGTGCAGATGTGCCATGTGCGACCAATTTACTGATGCAGCCTGGCCTGGTCCTAGGGGTTCAGTGCATCCTGTCAGGGTAGGTGGTGTGTGGGTTCTCTTTTTGAGCTGTTTCACATGGAGGGTGCAGTTATCATTTGGTGTAACAGGCTCAGGAATAAGACATTTTGTTTTAATTGTGACAACATGGGGTTGGTTATAGCTAATAATACTGGGTGGTGCAACTGCTAAGGCACTTAGTGATAGAAAGTTTATCTTTTAATGTGTTAGTGATGTTGGTGCATGTCCCTGGGGTGCATAACTTATTTGACAATGCTCTCTCCTTCACACTGGGATAATTTTCACCAATTGGCTCCAGAGGCATCAGAAGTGAGCACAGAATTTCCTTGTCATCTGTGGAAACCGGATTTCAAGTGGTAAGGGAGTTAAATGAGTGGTTTCAGTCCGCAGGCACATTGGCTGCTTATTTCACAGTCTGGCATCAATGGGAGTTTGGTGAGGTTGTCTGGAGGTGTGCATACAAAGACAGGTTAAAATATTTTTTTTTTCTTGGGTGATGCTGCTTTTATGGGCTGGACTGTATCTAAGGTGAATAGCTTAGTGACTGCCCTCGAGTTTTACTTTAAACTTTCCAGTGTTAGGGGCGTTACATTGAATTTTTTGGTGGGCCAGACTATAGCGATACAGTAGGGGGAGTTTGAATAAGACTCTAGGTTCCCAGTCTCTTTCCAGTTGATTGTGTATACACGTGATAAGTATGCTACTCGCATTTTTAGTGCCTTGAGGATGGGTGAGCCCAGGGTGCAACATATTGGTCGGTGGTAATCCATCAGGTTTAAGTCCTCTTTCACATTTGTTCTATTTTGGTGCAGGTGTCTTTGGTGTTTATTTTACTGGAAGGGTATGGATAAGGTTGGCTATACCAGACTATGCGCAGAACTAAAATAATGGGTATCAACGTGGTACTGACGGCACCCTGTCCCTAACAGATAGAGGTTGTGGCCAAGAAAAGGAAAAACTCTTGACACTATTCGGAAGATGAAACTTGTAATTATTGAACTGGTCTACCTGGTAGTAGAGGCCATGGGGCAATCGGGTAGTCAACAAATATTACAGTAACACAAAGGCAGGTGCGGATTTTGGGGCTAAACCACTAAATCACTGCTAAGTCCGATGTCAGAAGATTATGTGCAGAAGCGCACAAAACATTTTGATGCTTTCAACGTTAGGACGTTTGTTGCGGCAACCAGGCTGAAGAGGTGCCCAGGTGAGAGGAGGGTAAGTGTCATAGTGACATTAAACCTAACGCAAAAAAGGGTCATGCAACCATAACTAATGATATCAAAAAGTATACATTTTATTGAAATACATAAAATATTGCATATAATAAAATCAATGATGGATCACCAAAATAGACCAGTACACATACTGAATGAATTATTAACAACCACAGTTGGCTTGGAATAGGTATATATGAAAAGATCTCTAATACAGCAGATAGCTAGTCAAATAGTAATATGTATACTGCAGTTACATGAAATTGAACCACCTGTCAAAAAATATATATGGACCTTTGAGAGGAAGTGTGCAAATCTATGTGGCTACCAACTGCTATGGATCTGTCAGATACTCTCAGATGATAACAGTAAAAAATAGCTCACCTAGGTAGATGTTCAGTAGTGTGTCTGGTCACCTCGCCTCATTGATATGTATTTCAATACAATTTATACTTTTTGATATCATTAGTTATGGTTGCATAACCCTTTTTTTGAGTTAGGTTTAATATTTGCAAGGAGTTGCAACAATGTTTAATTCAGTGGACGATATATATGTATAATGTCATAGTGACAGGTCAGACGTTTTGATCGTTGGTGGTCCGAGCACTGAGACCCACACAGATCGCTAGAACAATGCGGCAGAAGCGCTCTTGGTTTCTGATCAGCTTTTCTCGCAAAGCCAATGTAGCAGTGTATGGACCCAATAGAAAATCTATGGGTCCGTAGAACACTACATTTGCTTTCTGAAAAGAGCAGATCAGAAACAAAGCGGCTTAGCGCTCACCCAAGCGCTTCTGCATCTTTGTTTTAGCGATTGGTGGGGGTCTCAGTGCTCGGACCCCCACCAATCAAAACTTCTGACATGTCACTATGTCAGAAGTTTGTTGAAGGTTTAGTTACACTTTAATCAACATATTATATACATCCAAAAATGGTGCAATTGAAAAATACAACTTGTCTCGCAAAAAACAAGCCCTTATACGGCTATGTCGGCGGAAAAAAAATGGTTATGACTCTTGGAATGCGACAGTAAAAAAACAGAAAATAGTGCTTGGTCATTAAGTCCAAAAAAGGCCTGGTCGTTAAGGGATTAAGGAAGTGGTGAGGGGTGCGACGAAATTGAACAAAATTTGCCGTGGACCCCCAGATTTAAATTTTGGATCCGCCCCTAAACATAGGGTCTGCAACCAAGTTTGTAACAATTTCAATGTGTGTCTTAAGGGGGTTTTACAGTGGGCGATTATCGGGCAAATGAGCTTTCATAGAAAGCTCGTTGCCGATAATTGATCTGTGTAAACAGGAGAACGATCAGCAGATAAACGAGCAAACGCTCGATCTTCTTCTGGTCGTATCGTTTAAAAAAAGTAAAATATTGTCATTGTCGGCAGCTCATCTACTTGTGTAAACAGGGAGTTGCGCTGCCGACATGATAATAACGTAAGGGGACGAGCGATCGGAGTAACAATGTCTCGTTAAACGGCGCTCGCTGCATCGGCAATTATCGGCCGGTGTAAAAGGGCCTTTTCTCAAATATTTGGGTGAACACTAATAAACTAGAACTGAATTGAAATAATTTTGTAGAGTGGTAAAAATCACATCCCTTCCCATGTAATATTCTTTCCTTATTTAAAAATGAAGCGTCTAGAAATGTAAGTCTACTTGTTTAGTGCATTTATTGTTGGTAAAGAACAACGTGTACCCAGATCCTTGATCACATAAAACAATGTTCTCCTACCATAAAAAGCTGCTCCCACATGAGCATTTATATTGTAGGTGCAGGGACACATAATAACTACATTATATTTTTATTTATAACACTTTTTATTGTTGGCAATGGCACATAGCCTCTCCATGTTTGCTGCCTTGAAGCTGCATCAATCATTTCTATGACAATGCTTTGTACTGGTGGCAAGGAAATTGTATTATGAAAAAGAATGAGTTGTTTGTCCCACCATGACATTAAGTGCATGCTTTAATTGTTATATACTGTAAATGCATTAATCTGCTTGATATAACAGACTTCAGATATCACATTAGCAAAAATCGGAAACAGAGAGCTGACTACATGAATACTATATTAAAATGACTACTCCGTAGAGTATATGGTGAAAGGTGTCTAATATGCTGACACCACTGGCAATATCACATTACTCTGCTGAATAAAAAGCATGCCACTGACACTTCAATTACTGACACAACGACTCTAATAAGTAAGACATTTCCTCTACAATGACATTGTCATTTCTTTCTTTTATGGCAAGGCCAAACAAAAAGGCAATTTGAGGAAGAATAATATCAAACAAGTGGAATTAATTATTTTACATTTATTATGGTGCAATATTTGTATCTTATTATTGTTGTTATTTAGTGACAGATAACTGTGACTTTCATAGATTTCACGTCCATAGCTATATATACACAATGAATATATGCTCATTCATACATATAAAACTGTTCTGCTGTATGGAAGAATGGATAATCCACAATCATAGTTGGCCTGTCCTGTATTTTCCAGGTGCAGCCATTTAATTGGAAGTTTCATGTCCGAATTTGCAGTGATATAGCGGGAGTGGAGCATGAACATCATAGGGGAAGAAGTATATGATTGTGCTTAAGGGTTGAGGGCCCTGAGAATAAGGGGGTTAATTGAAGTTGTAGTGGTATAGGAGGTTGAGCAGTTGGAAGGGGTGAAGAGTGGAGTTGAGGAAAATGTGAAAATGGTGGTTTTGCGAGGAGGAGCCAAATATTGCAGCTTGCCACCCCTGATTTTTTTTTTTATTGAGGGAGAAGGCTTTTAATGGATATGTCATGGGAGCCTGCAGGTGTCAGGTCTTTGAAGATAGTTATTGAGTTTGGGCTGAGTGGTATTGTATAAAAATGGTGGTACAATGGTTTTCCTGATGGTTTGGTGTCCCAGAAAACATTTACAGAAATGCAGCATCACGTTAGCATGTTATGGCTGAGAAAAGTTACCTACAGGATACAGCGATAAATAACCTTGAAGGCCTTCTCCCATTTCATGTGAATTTCAGTTGATTATTAATTTGAATTTTTACCTTCGTTTATCGTTTAAAGTTATACTAACAGGGCTGTACTGGCGGGACTGCTGTCAGGGGCCCAGCCATAAATGTAAAAAAAAAGGGCCTTCTTGCAGCTGCTGGCATTGATCTGGGGTCTATATGATTTCTCTTTGGGGAAAAGAATATTACCCAATCGTGGGCCTGTTCTTTCCACTAAAGTAAAACCATAGGGGTCCACTGGAGAGAGAAAGCTAGTCACACAGTTCCTACCCAGCCAGTCCACTCCATTTGCTCATCTTCCTCTAATCCTCCACAGCAATGTGACATGTGTGGCTGCGTGTGGGGGGGGGGATAAAGTGTGGAGACTTCATTCATAGTGCAGCGCATGTTTTTAGCCCTCCATTCTTTCAGTGGGGACTGTAAATGTCAAGCAGCAGAAGTAGCAGAAGTCTGAGCCGGCTATTCATCCAGATCAGGCCACAAGCGGCAATCCAGCAAGAGAAGCAGCAGTCTTCTGACAGTGAGTGTCAGACCGCTACTGCAATTGGTGGAACAGCCATATCTTCTCCCCACAGAGCCCAGGCAAATTCTTTTCCGTCTCCCTGCCACATGCACCACCCACAAAGCCCCTGCCAAGGTGTGTGTCCCCCACAGAGCCCCTTCATCTACTCCCTGCCACTTGGCATCTCCCCCTTTCTACTGCCTCCTTCCCCTTACAGAGGCAATGTTACTTACACCACATAGCCCCTGCCACCTTTTGTCACTCCCCGCTTTCCAAAGAGACGTAAATTGGGCATCTTTCCGATAGAGTCTTACTCATAGTCCCAACTAATAAATGTTATGTTATCCAACTCTTATATCCACTAGATAGACCATAAATGTCTCTGAACGGTAAGGTCTGGACGCAGGGAGGGGTCCTGGTGAAATAAATGACTGAATTACTTTAGGTGTCTGACCTGACATCTTAAATTAATTTTGGCATCTGGTCTGGGGACTACGCAGGTGATGTTAGTGCCGTATGTAAAGAGAAGGTGAAGACTTCATCCAGACGTGCCACAGCAGGGGAAGATCTTAGAGCCTGCAGAAGCCAGAAGCAGCAGTCCGCACTACATCTTTGTGAGTGACTGTGCTGTGTACTGGTAGTAGCTTTAGTGCAAACATTTTTACTTATGTTGCCTCTCTACACCCCCAGAGCACATGTACACCTACTGTCTCCCTTTTGGCCCCTAAGGAGACACTGCACACCTGTCTTCTCTCCTCCTATCCACATAGCCTGTCAGGTTGTGTCTCCCCTTGGAACCCCTTCTGCCCTTGCTACTTCTAGTTTCCCCCAGCTCTCTCCCCCAACAGAGCCCAGCAATCAAGTTTCTCCCCCTTGCCCCCTAACAGAAGCCCCACACACCTGCTGTCTCCACCCTGCCCCTCCACAGAGCTCCTGCCAGTTTGCTTCTTACCCCTTCCCTACCTGCTATCATTTCTTTGCGCCCCGCCTCAAGGAGGAGGGGGTCAAATGTTGTTATATAATCAAGAGGCTAATGTCAGGGCCGTATTATTTGGAATTGGTGCTCCACTAGGCACTTTTGGTGCTGACGCCCCCGATAATGCATATTTTCTGCGCAAAATGTGCTAACTGTTGCGGCTTTGACCTCCCCAACGAATTCAATGGGGAAAACTTGTAACAGAAAAAAAGGCGATCCCGAAGCATAAATTTACAAGCTGCGGATTTAAAAAAACGCACCGCAGGTCAATTTGTGAACGGTTATTCGGTGGATTATTTATGCAGCGTGTGGCTGAGATTTGTTAAAATCTCACCCACTTTGCTGCTACTGTATTACACTGCAGATTTTTCACAATGAAATTTGTTGCAGAAAATCTGCAGTGTTTACGCTACATGTGAACTTACCCTAAAAAGAATACTCAGTGCTACCCCATTAACATACCCTCCCTTCGCACCCAAAATGAACACAGGGGCCCATTTTCGCTATTATTGATCAGGTCACGGTTTATTATTTTTTAGAAAAATAAAAAACACAGCGACCCCCCCCCCCTTCCCGAACAGAGCACTTTACGCCCTGCCAGTTACATCAGTATATTGTCCTACTATTAAAAGTAGGCCAATGAACTGAGGTAACATAGGACCATGTGATGTAAACTAACCAATGACAGCTTAGAGCTTTCACTTCTTAGTTTACTGTCACAGACCCAGGAAGGTAAGTATATTAAATAATTACTAATGTTTTTCTTATGTGTTTTTTTTGGGTTGTTTCGGTTGTTGCACTACATGGGATTCCAGGACTACTTCGATGATGCATTTTTATTTTCAATAAAATGGTTAACGAGGGTTGTGTGGGGGGGTTTATTTCAATAAAATATTTTTTCTGTGTTTTTTTTTTATACTTTAGATGGAATGGGTTGTAGGTGTTATGTCGCATTTGCAAAGCCCCTGAGA
Source organism: Rhinoderma darwinii (assembly GCF_050947455.1). Taxonomy (NCBI): domain Eukaryota; kingdom Metazoa; phylum Chordata; class Amphibia; order Anura; family Rhinodermatidae; genus Rhinoderma; species Rhinoderma darwinii. The sequence continues at coordinate 221,419,333 of NC_134691.1, read as the reverse complement.
GACTAAAATGGTGGAAACACCCCAAAAGTGACCCCATTTGGGAAACTACACCCCTTAAGGAAACTATCTAGTGGTATCTATCTAGGGGTATAGTGAGAATTTAGATCTCACAGGCGTTTTGCAGAATTTATTAGAATTAGGCCGTGAAAATGAATATCAACATTTTTTTTACACTCAAATGTTTTTTTTTCATTTTCAGCAAGGATAAAGGAGGAAAAAGCACACCAACATCTGTAAAGCAATTTCTTCCGAGTACGGCTATACTCCACATGTGGTCATAAATGTTTTTTCATTAAAAATGACGTTAATTAACCCTTTCAGGATTGATGCTTTTTCATTTTAGTTTTTCCCTCCCTGCCTTCCAAGAGCCATAACTTTTTTATTTTTCCATCAATTGAGTGGTGTGAGGGCTTATTTCATGCGGGAGGAGTTGTAGTTTCTATTGACACAATTTAAAGTACCATTTAATGTACTAGGAAACTGAAAATAAAATTCTTTATAGGTTGAAGTTGTAAAAAACTGATTCCTCCATTATTTTTTGGGTTTCGTTTTTATGGCTTTCCCCGTGCGGAAAAAACGACAACTTAAATTTTTTCTGCAAATCAATACGATCATGTTTTTTTTGTCGATTGAGCAGTGTGAGAGCTTATTTTTTGCGGGAGGAACCCCAGTTTTTATTGGTACCATTTTTTGGTACATACAACTTTTTGATCACTTTTTAGTAAATTTTTTTTACAGCTAAGTTGACCAAAAAACAGTGATTTTGGCATTTTCAATTCTAAAGGTTTTTTTTTTTTTTTTTACTTTAAATATTTATATAATTTTTTTCACTAACAATAACTTAACTTTTCTTTTTTACACATTTTATTCGTCCCCCATGGGACTTGAACCAGTGATCATTGGATCGCTGGTAGAACATGTTAGTGTTGCAGGCTCAGTGTGTGAGCCCGCTCCATACATCACCACCCCCCAGCATAAAACATAGAACTTTTTAATTTTTACAAGGAAGAATAAAAAGCACCCTAAAATTTCTAAAACAATTTCTCCCGGTTACAGCAATATGCCATATGTGGTGATAAACTGCTGTTTGGACTCACAGCAAGGCTCAGAAGGGAAGGAGTTCTATGCTATTATGTTGTGGTGCGCAAAGAGTTTAATGTGCAGCGGATGATGCAAAGTGAAAATTCCAATTTTCCACTGATATGCCATTTTAGTGCACAGTATGTTGTGCCCAGTTTGTGCCACTGAAGACAAATACCTCATAAAATGTTAATCGGGTTCTCCCGGGTATTGCGATGCCATATCTGTGGACGTAAACTGCTGTTTGGGCACACTGTAGGGTTCAGAAGGGAGGGAGCGCCATTTGGCTTTTGGAGCGCAGATTTTGCTTGGTAGTAGTTCTGTTTTATTGGTATTTCAGTTTATAATGTGGGGGCATATGTAAGCTGTGCAGAGAACATCAGGGCACAATAAGAGGGTATAATAATGGGGTAAATAAATAATAATAATCCGTAGATGTGTGGCCAGTGGCGCAACTACCGCTATAGCAGCCGTAGCGGCTGCTACGGGGCCCACAGCATGAGGACGCCCCATGGACGGAGGCTCCGTTAGCAGCTGCTATGGCTGCTACAGTGCGACGCCACTGAAGGGGTTGTTCCTACAAAAGACATGCATCCCCTATCCACAGGATAGGGGATACATGTGTGATCGCTGGAAGTACCGAAAGTCCCCCGAAGTTCTCCATGACAAACCTTGGATATCCGAGGTCTGTCTGCAGCTCCATAGAAATGAATTGTGCACTGGTCGCGCTTGTGCGCATGCGTGACCAGCGCTCCTTTCATTTTTATTGAACTGCGCAGACGCCGGAAGTCCGGGGTTTGTCATGGAGAACACTGGGGGACTTTCAGTCCCCCGTTCTCATTATCGCTGCCAGTGATCACACATGTATCCCCTATCCTGTGGATAGGGGATGCATGTCTTTTGTAGGACAAACTATAGGCCGTTCTTTTTTTTTAGGGGGGGGGCTATATGGCGTTATCTAAAGGGGGGTCTGTATGGCGTTATCTACAGGGGGGCTTTATGGGGTTATCTGCAGGGGGGGGCTGTATGGCGTTATCTACAGGGGGGATTTGGGGCTGTAAGACGTTATCTACAGGGGGGGCTGAAAGGCGTTATCTACAGGGGGCGGTGTATGGCATTACCAACAAGGGGCGCTGTGCGGTGACACTATCTACAAGGGGGTGTTGTGTGATACCCAGCAGAGGGGGGGCCCCAGTCAAAAGTTTGCTATGGGGCCCAGTCTTTCCTAGTTACGCCCCTGTGTGTGGCTAGTGTGGCACTGATAAATGGTGCCCAATCTTATCAGCTTTTGGAACACTCTGCATATTTTGCATCCTCATATTCTGAGAGCCAGAACTTTTTTCTCCAACTGAGCTGTGTGAGGGCTTATTTGTTGTGGGACAATCTGTAGTTTTCATTGATACCATTTTCGGGTACATGCAATTTTTTTTATCACATTTTTTGGCAAGCAAGGTGTCCAAAAACCATCAATTCTGAGAATGTTTTTATTTTTAGTTTTTTTACGACATTCACATTCATGACAATTTTACTTTATTCTGCGAGTCGATACCATTACGTTGATACCATATGTATAGTTTTTTTATGTTTTGCAGCGCTTGCGCAATAAAATCCCTTTTTTATAAAATAATAAAAAAAATGGTGTCACCATATTCAGACAGCCCTTACTTTTTAATTTTTTCATCAAAAAAGCTGTGTAAGTCGGGCTGTAGTTTTTGTCGGTACTATTTTGTGGTACATGCAACTTTTTGATCACTTTTTATTCTATATTTTGTGAGGGGTGGTGACAAAAAACTAGTGATTCTGGCATTGTTTTTTACTTTTTTTTTTGCGGTGTTCACCGTGCAGGAAAAATAATATTATAGTTTTATAGTTTGGGTCGTTATGAAATATGTGTACTTTTTTAATGTTTTCATTTTTTCCTATAATAAAAGATTTCATAGGGAAAAAAAGCATTTTTTGTTTTTGTAACATAACTTTTATAAAACATTTTTATTATTTTTTTTTAGTCCCACTAGGGGACTTGATGACTTGCATCTTTGAATGCTGCTAGAATACATTACACTACCTATGTAGTGTAATGTATTACAATTGTCAGTTTGACATGGACAGTGACGTAATAGGAAGCCTATGAGGACCAGCCATTGTCTGGCCTCCGTTTGCCATGCCAACCATCGGCAGCCCCCAGGGGCTGCTGATGTGCTACAAACCCCCAATCGCCGCATCTAAGGGGTTAATTGCCGAAATCAGCGGCGATGGGCCGCTAATCGGCAATAGGGAGAGCAGGGCAGACACACTGCATAGTTAACCGCCGCTGCGGTGTAGCGCCGCACGGAGGTTAACTGTTAAAAGTCAAGATGTAACTGTACGTCAAGGTGCGCTAACTCGTCTGAACGTGCAGTTACGTCAAGGTGAGGGAAGGGGTTAAATGGTTTTATTCATATTTCTGTTTTTTATACGCAGGTTATTTTATGCACATGTTGTTTTTATCCAATGGGTCTGTATTAGTTCAGTTTTTAGCCCCTAGTGGTAATGGGGTAATTTTAAAAACAAAAGTTTCTGTTTTTGTATAGTTCACATGTGCGTATTTGTTCAGTTTTTTTTAACATCCCGTATTTAAGCAACAGTACAAAAACAGCAAAAAAATTTTTATTGCTTTTAAAAAAACAACAATTTATTTTTATACTCAAGAAGTCCTTAACCCCTTCCCGCACCTTGACGTAACTGCACGTCAATGTGTGCAGTAAGTTCGCGCACCTTGACGTGCAGTTACGTCTGTGCTTTAACAGTTAACCGCCGCGCGGCGCTACACCGCAGCGGCGGTTAACTGTGCAGGGTGTCTGCCCTGCATTCCCCGTTGCCGATCAGCGGCCCATCGCCGCTGATTTCGGCAGTTAACCCCTTAATTGCGGCGTTCGATTTTAACGCCACAATTAAGGTGTTTAGCGCCGATCGGCAGCCCCCATGTGAAATCACGGGGGCTGGCGATAGTACCCATGGCAACCGGACACCAGACAATGGCTTCTGGGCTGCCATGTACAGAAGCCTATGAGGACCACCCCGAGGGTGGTCGTCGTAGGCTTCCTGTCAGTGTGACTGTGACGTCACAATGACAGTTGGAATGCATTACACTATGTGTGTAGTGTAATGTATTCCAGCAGCGATCAGAGCTGCAAGTCTAAGTGTCCCCTAGTGGGACAAGTGAAAAAAGTAAAAAAAAGAATAAAAATGTTTTCAAAAAAAGTGTAAAAATAAAAGTTATAAGTGACATAAACATGAACTGCTTTTTTTCCTATAATGAGTCTTTTATTATAGGAAAAAAAATGAACACGTAAAAAAAAGTACACATATTTGGTATCACCGCGTTCGTAACGACCCCAAGTATAAAACCATAATATTATTTTTCCCGCACGGTGAACACCGCAAAAAAAATTAATGAAAAACAAAGCGAGAATCACTATTTTTTGGTCACCACCCCTCACAAAATATACAATAAAAAGTGATCAAAAAGTCGCATGTACGCCAAAATTGTACCGATACAAACTACAACCCGTCCCACAAAAAACAAGCCCTTACACAGCTTTTTTGACTGAAAAATAAAAACGTTATGGCTCTCAGAATATGGGGACACAAAAAATAAATTATTTTCTAAATAAGTTATTTTATTGCGCAAACGCTGCAAAACATAAAAAAACCTATATACATATGGTATCGCCGTAATCGTACCGACCAGAAGAATAAAATATAATGGTCATTTATAGCCCAGGGTGAAAGCCGTAAAAAATAAATAAAAATCATTGTGAGAATTGATAATTTTTGTCACCATGCTTGCTGAAAAATTGAATAAAAAGTGATCAACAAAATCGCATGTACCCCAAAATGGTACCAATGAAAATTACAGATTGTCCCCGCAACAAATAAGCCCTCACGCAGCTCCGGTGGTGAAAAAATAAAAAAAAGTTCCGGCTGAGAGATTATGGTCGATGCAAAATGTGCAGAGTGTCCAAAAGTGGATAAGATTGGGCACCATTTATAAATGCGACACTGGCCACATATCTGCGGATTATTATTTATTTACCCCATTATTATACCCTCTTATTATGCCCCTGATGTACTCTGCCCAGTCTACATTTTCCCCCACATTATAAACTGAAATACCAGCAAAACGCCAGAGCTACTACCAAGCAAAATCTGTACTCCAAAAGCCAAATGGCGTCCCTCCCTTCTGAGCCCTACAGCGTGCCCAAACAGCCATTTACGTCCACCGATATGGCATCGCCATACCCGGGAGAACCCGGTTAATATTTTATTTGTGGTATTTGTGGCACAAACTGGGCACAACATATAGTGTACTAAAATGGCACATCAGTGGAAAATTTTAAATTTCACTTTCCACCATCGGCTGCGAATTAAACCCTTCGTGCACCATGACTTAATAACATGTCATGGTGTGGGGGTGATATATGGAGCGTCTCACGCGCTGAGCCCGTGTCATACGCTGCGGGTGTCAGCTGTGTATTACAGCTGATACCCGGGACTAACGGACAGAAACAGCGATCGCGCTGTTACAGGATCATGTAAAAATGACAATATACTGCAATACATTAGTATTGCAGTGTATTCTACCAGTGATCTAACGATTACTGATTCAAGTCTCCTATGGGGACTAATAAAATATGTAAAAACAAAAGTAAATAATAATTATTAGTGGAAAAAATTAAATAAATATTTAAAGTCCAAAAAGAAACCCTTTTCATATTTTTTCTCTAAAGTAATGTAAAAAAATAAAAAAAATATACAAAATTGGTATTGCTGCGTCCGTAAAAAAGTCCAAGCTATTAAAATATGCCATTATTGAACTCGCACGGTGAACGCTGTGAAAAATAAAGAATTTTAAATGGCAAAATCGCAGTTTTTTGGTCACCTTCACTCTACCAAAAAATGTAATAAAAAGTGCTCAAAAAGCCTTATGTACCAAAAAATGGTACCAATAAAAACTACAGCTCGTCCCGCAAAAAATAAACCCCCACACCACTCTATTGACGGAAAAATAAAGAAGTTGTGGCTCTCGGAAAGCGGGGAGGAAAAACAAAAAAGAAAAAGCATCAGTCCGGAAAGGGTTAATTATTTTCCAATGAAAAAACATTTATGACCACATGTGGGGTATTGCGGTACTCGGGAGAAATTGCTTTACAAATGTTGGGGTGCATTTTCTCCTTTATCCTTTGTGAAATTGAAAAAATTCAACATTTTAGTGGAAATAATGTTGATATTAATTCTAATAAATTCTGAAAAAGACGTTTGGGGCCTAAATGCTCACTATACCCCTAGGTAGATTCCTTAAGTGGTGTAGTTTCCCAAATGGAGTTACTTTTGGGGGGCTTCCACTGTTTCGGTCTCTCAGGGGCTTTGCAAATTCGAAATGACACCCAAAAACTATTCCAGCTAAATTTGAGCTCCAAAAGCCAAATGGTGGCCCTTCCCTTCTAAGCCCCGGTGTGGGTCCAAACAGCAGTTTATTACCACATATGGGGTATTTATGTAATCAGGAGAAATTGTTTTACAAATGTTGGGGTGCTTTTTCTCTTTTATTCCTTCAATTTTTACCTTTACAGACTAATTCCAATGACTTCAGCAAAACAACTGTGGAGTCAAAATGCTAACTTTACCCCTAAAAAAATTCCTTTAGGGGTGTAGTTTCCAAAATGGGGTCACTATTAGGGGGTTTTCACGGTTTTCATCCCTCCAATGCATTGCAAACGTGACACGGCACTGAAAACTATTCCAGCAAAATCAGAAATCCAAAATCCAAATGGTGCTCCTTCTCTTCTGAGGCCTGCTGTGGGTCCAAACAGCAGTTTATTACCGCATATGTGGTATTGCTATAATTGTAAGAAATTGCTTTACATGTGTTGGGGTGTTTTTTCTACTTTATTCCTTGTAAAAATGTAACATTTTTAATTTTTTTCACAAAAAAGTAGATTTTCATCTTCACATACTAATTCAAATAAATTTAGCAAAAAAACTGTGGGTTTAAAATGCTATCTATACCCATAGATAAATTCCTTGAGGGGTATAGTTTCCAAAATGGGATCACTTTTGGGGGGTCTTTACTGTTTTGGTACCACAAGACCTATTCAAACCTGACATGGTGCCTAAAATATATTCTAAAAAAAGGAGGCCCCAAAATCCACTAGCTGCTCCTTTGTTCTGAGGCCTGTGTTTCAGTCCATTACCGCACTAGGACCACATGTGGGATATTTCTAAAAACTGCAGAATCTGGGCAATAAATATTGAGTTGCATTTCTCTGGTAAAACCTTCTGTGGTACAGAAAAAATGTATTACAAATTAATTTTCGAAAAAAAAAATGAAATTTGTAAATTTCACCTCTACTTTGCTTTCATTCCTGTGAAACGCCTAAAGGGTTAAAACACTTTCTGAATGCTGTTTTGAATACTTTGAGGGGTGCAGTTTTCAAAATGTGGTGATTTTCTGGGGACTTTCTAATATATAAGGCCCTCAAAGCCACTTCAGAACTGAACTGGTCCCTGAAAAAATAGGCTTTTGAAATTTTCTTGAAAATATGAGAAATTGCTGCTAAAGTTCTAAGCCTTGTAACGTCCTAGAAAAATAAAAGAATGTTCAAAAAACGATGCAAATATAAAGTAGACATATGGGAAATATAAACTAGTAACTATTTTGTGTGGTATTACTATCGGTTTTACAAGTAGATGAATTTAAATTTAGAAAAATACAAATTTTTGCTAATTTTCTCTAAATCTTGGTGTTTTTTAAAAATAAATATTGAATTTATCGACCAAATTTTTTCCCTAACATAAAGAACAATATGTCACGAGAAAACAATCTCAGAATCACTTGGATAGGCAAAAGCATTCCGGAGTTATTACCACATAAAGTGACACATGTCCGATTTGAAAAATCGGCTTCGTCCTGAAGGCCAAATCAGGCTCAGTCCTGAAGGGGTTAAAGGTGGAAGTAGCCGAAAAGGTAAAACCCTAAGTCTGGTTGGACTTGGTGAGCTGCGTAGTTATATATTGTATATTATGCATTCTGTTTTTATATGGAATCCTTGTGAGCATAAAAAAATACTTTTGTTCCAACATGTGGTGCGCAGTGTTAGGGTATGTTCACACAGGCTATTTTCAGCCTTTTTTCAGGCAGTAAACATCCTGAAAAACGGCAGAAAAATCGGAAGCAGAACGCCTACAAACATCTGCCCATTGATTTTAATGGGAAATACGGCATTCTGTTCTGACGGGCGGTTTTTTACGTGGCCATATTTGAAAACAAAAAACTGCTTGTCTGATTCCAGCCTTAAATTTTCTGATACGAATATCTGCTCGTGTAAGTGGGTCTTAAGAAGTGTTACTTATTTCGAACAGATCTGTGAAGAAAACTAATTTTTATGAATATATAGACGACGTATTTGAACCTTCCGGGAACTAACAATTAATAAACAGAACAAAGATCTCAATCAAACCTAATAAAAGGCTTCTTTGCTGTAGTCCTATATGTTATTCCTACACATTCATTTTGTTCATTAAAAGCTATATGCGCAAACTGACTTACTGCACTGTGTCATTGTTCTCATAGATAATATACTCTGTAAAAGCACAATGTATTATAGAGTTTAATTATATGGCTTCGCAAGAAGGAGGAGCAGCATGTTATCATCTAAGATAATAATAGTATAATAATCTAATTCCCAGAAAGCAGGAGGAAGTATGTAAGTCATTCTGATGAAGCCTTTTGTGGATTTTATTAGTTTCATGTTCCCTGTATATAAAAGCCACACAGAGAAAAGAAAATATCGACATTTCTTAGTCGTTTTTATACTGCACTAATATTTGCAACAATGTATAAAATAAATAATGGTCAAACCAAGGAATGGGTACACATGGTGAGAACTAAGCCTTAACCATAGCCCTCATGCATACAGCAGAGCCCAGTCCAAGATGCTATACGTTGGCCCATAGATTCCCTTGCAACTACATATTGCCGAACCGAAGAAATTCTGTGTGCTGCCGTACCATGCTATATCAGGGAGATATTCCCTAGCAGTAATGCCTTTATTGGAGAACAGCTCCATAATACCTTATGCGATGAAATATGCCACAATGGTTTTTCTCTCAGGTTTATATTGAAAAACACTTCCACATACTTTCATTTGAGATTGGAGGCAAATAAATGTACGATAAAGCCCTATGCACCTCTATGTGTGTCTATTATGGTTCCATACAAAACAGTCATAATATTGCAGTGTGTATGAGGCCTTACATGTTTTTAAAGTGATTTTATTCCAGGCTGGTAGCTCTGCTGATTTTCGGTAACATGAGATCTCTAGGTTGTTAGGAAAACGCCTGTACCCTTAAGATCACCATGACCACTGTTCTAGCTTCTGGGCGGTTCTGGTCTTACTTTGAACCTATCTCTTTTCCCTTTCCTTCTGCCTATCAGGTATAGGGTTAGTATTTATACCTGGCTTCCTCCACCTGTTCTTTGCGTGTGAATTTCATGTTCTTCATATGTTTTGATCAAGCTACTTACCTACACCCTTTACCTATGACTTCTGGACTTCTTGGAAACTGACCTCGGCATGTATTTGGATAAACCTTTGTTTATCGATTTTGATTATCTGCTCCCATCTGGTACTGACCTCTGCTTTACTTGATATCCACTTGCTCACTGTTTTGGACGTTCTTTTTACCCTCTGGCTGTCTGGTTGCTGTTCAGGTTTGCCTGCATTGCACCTCTTATCCTATTCTAAGACAACATTGGTTCTATTCAGCAAAAACCACCCTGTCTGGCGAAGACCTTAGAGTCGCCTTAGACTCTGTCGATCAGAGTTGTGACGGATTTGAGGTTGCGGATTTATTTGCATGCTTTCTCTCGGCAGTCTCCAGCAGCCTTTGGGGAATCGCTCAACTTGCAATTCCATAACATAGGTATTGCACTGACATGACCTTCCTATTCAATTACACCACTGTACTGTAGATCTACAGTTCCCATTTCTCTTTAGGGGCATGTCCATTCCTGCCCAGGATAGTTCTTCTTGTTTCTCTCTTTGGGAGAAAACTACCCACAGGAAGATCCTCCATGGGGCCCAATGTTTGAGGGGCTATTGAGGAACTATATACAGAATTATGTGACAATAAATAGTATTATAAGTGACAGCCAGAACAGTTTTACTAAGGACAGAAGCTGTCAAACCAGCTTGATTTGTTTATATGAAGAGGTGAGCAGAAGCCTAGACAGAGGGGCTGCTGTGGATATAGTGTTTTTGAAGTTTGCAAAGGCATTTGACACTGTCCCCCATAGACGTCTAATGGGTAAATTAAGGACTATAGGTTTAGAAAATATAGTTTGTAATTGGATTGAGAATTGGCTCAAGGAGCGTATCCAGAGAGTTGTGGTAAATGATTTCTATTCTATTTCTATTTTTGCAAATGACACCAAGTTATGTAGTAATGTTCAGTCTATAGAAGATGTTCGTGAATTGCAAGCTGATTTGAACACACTAAGGGCTTATTCAGATGTACGGAATATATGTCCGTGCAACGTGCGTGATTTTCACTCGCGTCGTACGGACCTATATTAGTCTATGGGGCCGTGCAGACAGTTGCATGATTTTTACGCAGCGTGAGTCCGCTGCGAAAAACTCACGACATGTCCATTTTTTGTGCGTATTTCACGCATCACGCACCCACTGAACTCAATGGGTGCGTGAAAATCACGCATGCCACATTGAAGCACTTCCGTGGGACAAGCGTGATTTGCGCAACAGCTGTCAAACTATGAATGTAAACAGAAAAGCACCACGTGCTTTTCTGTTTACAAACATCCAAACGGAGTGTCATAATGATGGCGGCTGCGCATCATACGGGGCTGACACACGGAGCTGTTAAGTGCCTTTTGAGCACGCAAAATGCAGCGTTTTTTGCGTGCGCAAAATGCACACGCTCGTGTGAATCCGGCCTAAGTGTTTGGGCGTCCAATTGGCAAATTAAGTTTAATGTAGATAAATGTAAAGTTATGCACCTGGGTACGAACAACCTGCATGCATCATATGTCCTAGGGGGAGCTATACTGGGGGAGTCACTTGTTGAGAAGGATCTGGGTTTACTTGTAAATCATAAACTAAATAACAGCATGCAATGTCAATCAGCTGCTTCAAAGGCCAAGATATTGTTGTGTATTAAAAGAGGCATGGACTCGCGGGACAGGGATTTAATATTACCACTTTACAAAACATTAGTGAGGCCTCATCAAGAATATGCAGTTCAGTTCTGGGCTCCAGTTTATAGAAAGGATGCCCTGGAGTTGGAAAAAATACAGAGAAGAGCAACGAAGCTAATAAGGGGCATGGAGAATCTAAGTTATGAGGAAAGATTAAAAAAACTAAACCTATTTAGCCTTGAAAAAAGACGACTAAGGGGGGACATGATTAACTTATTGTGCACAGAGAATGGCTCCATCCATTCTCCCATTCATGCGGTGAAGTAGTCCTGTGCCCTTAGCAGAGAAACACCCCCAAAACATAATGTTTCCACCTCCATGCTTGACAGTGGGGACGGTGTTCTTTGGGTCATAGGCAGCATTTCTCTTCCTCCAAAACGGCGAGTTGAGTTAATGCCAAAGAGCTCAATTTTAGTTTCATCTGACCACAGCACCTTCTCCCAATCACTCTCAGAATCATCCAGATGTTCATTTGCAAACTTCAGACGGGCCTGTACATGTGCCTTCTTGAGCAGGGGGACCTTGCGGGCACTGCAGGATTTTAATCCATTACGGCGTAATGTGTTACCAATGGTTTTCTTGGCGACTGTAGTCCCAGCTGCCTTGAGATCATTAACAAGTTCCCCCCGTGTAGTTTTCGGCTGAGCTCTCACCTTCCTCAGGATCAAGGATACCCCACGAGGTGAGATTTTGCATGGAGCCCCAGATCGATGTCGATTGACAGTCATTTTGTATGTCTTCCATTTTCTTACTATTGCACCAACAGTTGTCTCCTTCTCACCCAGCGTCTTACTTATGGTTTTGTAGCCCATTCCAGCCTTGTGCAGGTCTATGATCTTGTCCCTGACATCCTTAGAAAGCTCTTTGGTCTTGGCCATGTTGTAGAGGTTAGAGTCAGACTGATTAATTGAGTCTGTGGACAGGAGTCTTTTATACAGGTGACCATGTAAGACAGCTGTCTTTAATGCAGGCACCAAGTTGATTTGGAGCGTGTAACTGGTCTGGAGGAGGCTGAACTCTTAATGGTTGGTAGGGGATCAAATACTTATTTCTCTGTGCACAATGCAAATAAATATATATAATTTTGACAATGTGATTTTCTTTTTTTTTTTTTATATAATCTATCTCTCACTGGTAAAATTAACCTAGCCTAAAAATTCTAGACTGTTCATGACTTTGATAGTGGGCAAACTTACAAAATCAGCAAGGGATCAAATACTTATTTCCTCCACTGTACATGTTGTGAGCTAGGTGAGGCTCCATGCACACGACCGTGCCACGGATGGCTGCAGACAGTTATCCGCATTTGCGGACCGTGCTCCCATTATGAATTATGGGAGCATGGTCCATAAAATAAAAAAATAGGACATGTCCTATTTTTTTACGAAAGGTTTTTACGGCACGGACATCTTCCCGTAAATATATGGGAAGGTTTCCATCGGCCACAGAAATGAATGGGTCCGTAATTACGGACTGAATCTACGGTCGTGTGCATGGGGACCCTGGGTCAATATAGAGACATTATAGAGTAGAATAACACGATAGAGAGAGTCTATAAGCGTTAGGGTCTGTTTACATCACGTTTGCCTTCCGTTTGGTCTTTCCGTTCATTTGTTCCGTCAGAGGAACAGATGAATAGAAAGACAAAGGGAAATCATCATTTCCATTTGCAATACCATTGATTTCAATGGTGTTTTTTTCCTTTCAGTTGGCTTCAATTTGCAACCCTTCTGCTAGGTTTGTTTGTTTTCTACGGAAAAAATAGCGCAGTCTGCTGTGCTATTGTTTCCGTAAAAAAGCCTGAGACCTAGTGGAAAGGACGCAAATTGAAGCCAACTGAAAGAAAATAAATTTCATTGAAATCAATGGTATTGCAAACGGAAATTATACTTTCCGTTTGTCTTTCTGTTTATCTGTTCCACTGACGGAACAAATGAACGGAAAGACCAAACGGAAGGCAAACGTGATGTGAACAGGCCCTAAGATGTAAACCAGTAACTTTACTACCTTGTTTGGATGTGGAAGTTGTTTGTTGTGCCGGTGTGCTCATAGTCGTGGACTGCAGCAGCAAAAATCATTGCAAATATCTCCAGTTCTGTAAGCCAGTGCTAAAATGCAAAAGGAGAGAAGACTGAAACTAATAATAAGAAAAATGATGATATACCATTATTATATATTCAGATATTCAATTCTACAGACATGGAAAAGTTCAAATATCCCATGCACATAAAAATATACAAATTAATGAAAAAAAAAAAGATATATCTTTGAATGTAAACACATGCAGTTCATACTTCACAAATAAAATTGTTACCATTTATTTGACTAAATAAAAAAAAAAACAGGAAATAACCTTCACCTCAATAATCTTCAGTTGATCTGAGCATCGAGGGAGGTTGGGGGAGATAGCTACCGAGTGTTTGGTTAAGGCTGGATTCACAGGAGCATGTTCAGTCCGTATAGGACGGAACGTATTTCGGCCGCAAGTCCCGGACCGAACACACTGCAGGGAGCCGGGCTCCTAGCATCATAGTTATGTACGACGCTAGGAGTCCCTGACTCGCTGCCGGACAACTGTCCTGTACTGTAATCATGTTTTCAGTACGGGACAGTAGTTCCACGGAGAGGTAGGGACTCCTAGCATCGTACAAAACTATGATGCTAGGAGCCCGGCTCCCTGCAGTGTGTTCGGTCCGGGACTTGCGGCCGAAATACATTCCGTCCTTTACGGACCGAACATGCTCATGTAAATCCAGCCTAAGAGTTATGTTATTTGTATGGTTGACTTTCTAGGTCATTGTAGGCCTCCAATGTTTTATAAATATGGCGCAAGCTGTCTGCAACTCTTTAACACCTAATTTTAAATATTTACCCATTGATATATCTGGCCTAATGTGTGAACAATGCCTAGCTGCATTCACATAAAGCTTTATGCTGCGTTTCGTTTTTTTTTTATTGATTTTTTTAACAGCTTTTTTTTTGTGTGTTTTATAGTGCAGCCAAATGTTACATTAAAGTCTATAGGGAATTTTAAAATGCGCTACATAGAACTGTATTTGACATGTGGCGCTGTTGAGGCAATTTTATAGTCAGTGGCATTTTTGTTTTCAAACACAGCATGCTCTGCGTGGGGCGCATTATCAGACGTTTTTCCCATAGGCTCCGATATAGGACTTCAAAAACAGCAGTAAAAATAGCATCACAAAAAACGCCACTTAAAAAGCCCAAAAAAGTTGTCACATTTTACAAAACGCTGCATTTTTCATGGAGTTTAAAGGCTCTGTACACCTTTAAACCCATTTTTTTTTCTTTTTAATAAAACAATGTATTACGTGATTTAAAGCAACTTTTAAATTAACTTCAATTAAAAAATATTTTACTTTTTAAAATACAGCTTCTATGTATCCTGTTTCGTTCCGTCAAAGCTGATTCTGCCAGGTCAGCTGGAATGACAGCTGAGCTTAGAAGCGGGTCCTGCGTGTCTCTGACACCCAGGATCCAGTTAATAAGGATCACAGCTAAGTTCATCAACTTAGGTGTGACTGTTATTAGTTTGATCCTGCGTGTTAGGCTAGATTCACACGAACGTGTCCGTTTTGCGGAACGTTCGTGGAATTTTTCTTGCATTGCAATTCCGTGTGGCATCAGTGTGTGTTTTGTGTGGCACATTTTTTATTTATTTTCTTCTCTGCATTTCTTCAGCAACTGGTGCGTGAATCACGGACAGCACACGGATGACGTCCATGTGCTGTCTGTGATTTTCACGCACCCATTGACTTCAATGGGTGCGTGATCCACAAAAACGAACCAGGATAGGACATGCAGCGAGTTTCACGCAATGGAAACACACTGCGTGAAAAATCACTGATGTCTAAATAGCCCCACTGAGTTGCATAGGTCCGTGTGCTGTTCATTGTTTTCACTGACAGCACACGGATGTATACAACGTTCGTGTGAATCTGAACATAGAGACACACAGGACCCGTTTTCAACTGTCAGTCCAGCTGTCCTGACGAAATCCGCTTTGACGGAACGATATAGCTTTTATCTATACAGGATACAAAGAAGCTGTATCGAAGACCTCGTTCACATCTGGGTTGGATGATCCATTAGGGCCCTCTGTCACAGATCCGGCTCGGATTACCAGCGATTACTAAAGACAATAGCGCAGCCTGCTGCTCTATTATCTACCGTAAAACCACGGACCCCCCCGACGGAAAGCAGACCAAACCCACTAAATAGGTTTTGTCGGCCACCGCCGCTGTTCAGCGTGCAACAGAGCCGTTGCTTCCGTTATTCCTCTGATGGAGCAAAACAACAGAACACAGGTGTAAACATAGTGTTATGGAATTGCAAGTTAAGCAATTCCCCAAAGGCTCCTGGAGACTGGCGGGAGAAACTGTGCAATATAAATCCGCAACCTCAAATCCGTCACAACTCTGATCGACAGAGTCTAAGGCTACTCTAAGATCTTCGCCAGAGCCGACCGCAAGGCAGGATGGTTTTTGCTGCATAGAATACAGGTTGTCTTGGATAAGAGGTGCAATGCAGGCAAACCTGAACAGGAACCAGACAGCCAGAGGGTAAACGGAGCGTCCAAAACTGTAAGCAAGTGGATATCAGGTAAAGCAGAGGTAGGAACCAGCCGGGAGCAGATAATCAAAATCAGTAAACAAAGAGTTATCTAACTATACGCAGAGGTCAATTTCCAAGAAGTCCACAAGTCAGAGGTAAAGCGTATAGGTAAGTAGCTTGATCAAAACGCATGCAGACAGGAAATTCACAGGCAAAGAACAGGTGGAGGAAGCCAGATATAAATACTAACCCTATACCTGATAGGCAGAAGGACAGAGAAAAGAGATAGGTTCAAAGTAAAACCAGAACCGCCCAGAAGCTAGAACAGTAGTCATGGGGATCTTAAGGGAAAAGGCATTTTCCTAACAGTACCCCCTTTCTTCGAGGGGTCACTGGACCCATAAACCTCAGCCTAGTTTTCAAGGAAACTTTGAATGAAAGATCTTAACTAAACGACTAGCATCTACTGAATGGGCAGGAACCCAAGTTCGTTCTTCTGCCCCATACCCTTTACAGTGCACCAAGTACAGGAAAGTACCCCTGACCCTAAAATCCACAATCCTCTGAACCTCAAACTCCATATCCCCATCTACCTGAACTGGAGGGGAGGTTTCCTGCATGGAATAGATGGTGGATAAAAAAAAATTAGGAAAGATTTGAAAAACATCATGAACCTTAAAAGACGGAGGAAGAGCCAGACGAAAAGATACAGCGTTAATAATTTCACCAATTTTATATGGACCAATAAACCTAGGGGCAGACTTATGAAAAGGTACTTTCAGTTGCAGATTTTTAGTAGAAAGCCACACCTTTTGACACACACTAAACACAGGACCCACCATACGTTTTTTGTTAGCATTTTTCTTTTGAATAACTTGGGCGTTCTTCAGGTTCGATTGACCCTAAGCAAAAACTGTGCACAGTTTATTTGATGTAACTTCTACCTCAGGGTTATCACTAGAAAAGGCGGAAAATGAACCAAAACGAGGATGAAAACCATATTTGCAGAAAAACGATGAGGTATCAAGAGACACAGGTTGGCGATTATTTATAGAAAACTTCGCTAAAGGAAGGTATGCGACCCATTCAACCTGGTTATCAGCAATATCACACCTAAGATATTGTTCCAAGGTTTGATTGAAACGCTCGGTTTGGCCATTGGTTTCAGGGTGAAAAGCCGAAGAGAAAGGTAACTGTACACCAAGTTTCTTACAGAAAGCTCTCCAGAAGCTAGCCACAAATTGTTCACCTCTATCTGAGACAATATTTTCCGGAATACCATGCAGATGAACCACTTGATCAATAAATAATTTAGACAGAGTTTTGGAATCAGGGAGTTGCGGCAACGGAATGAAATAACACATTTTACTGAAAAGGTCCACCACCACCCAAATGACAGTTTTCTCTACAGAGGAAGGCAAATCAGTGATAAAATCCATAGACAGATGAGACCAAGGTTTCTGTGGAATAGACAATGGTAGTAGTTCACCCGTAGGACGAGTTCGAGGAGTCTTAGCGCGAGCGCAGACATCACAAGCAGAGCTGTAGGAACTCACATGACGAAACAAAGACGGCCACCAATAGAGCCGCGAGACTACTAATATTTTAGTACCAGTTATCCCTGTATGGCCACACAAAACAGAATCAAGTAACTCATTGAGCAAACGAAATCTGAACTGAGGAGGTACAAACAACTTCCCAGCCGGAATCGTTTGCGGAGCGAGTTGCTGACATTCTTTAATCTCAGTCGCCAGATCAGGTGATATTGCAGAAACCAATATCCCGTTAGATAAAATAGGTTCAGGATGAATGTCGGTGTCCTGTGAGGAACAGAAACTTTGAGATAATGTGTCGGCCCTCACATTTTTAGAGCCGGGTCTGTAGGTTACAATAAAATCAAACCTGGTAAAGAACAAGGCCCACCTAGCCTGTCTGGAATTGAGCCTTTTGGCTGATTCTCAAAAAGTCAGGTTTTTATGATCAGTCCGTACAGTAATTTGATGTCTAGCTCCCTCTAGCAAGTGGCTCCACTCTTCAAATGCCCACTTAATAGCAAGAAGCTTATGTATACCTATATCATATTTCTTTTCAGTGGAAGAAAATTTGCGAGAAAAGAAAGCACAGGGACGCAAATTAGTCAATACCCTTGAGACAACACAGCCCACACACCTATTTCTGAGGCATCAACCGCAACAATAAAGGGACTAGAAAGGTCAGGTTGAACAAGTACAGGTGCCTCCATAAAACGCTGGTTTAAGGTTTCAAAGGTGGAAACCACACTAGGTTTCCAATTTACAAGATCAGAACCCACTTTCGTAAGAACCTCCAAAAGTTTGGCAATGGAGGAAAAATTATGAATACATTTTCGGTAATAATTAGCAAAACCCAAGAACCTCTGCAGAGCTATTAGTGAAGTGGGTTAAACCCAATCAAGAATGGCCTGAACCTTAGCAGAGTCCATACAAAAATCATGAGGAGACAGAACATATCCCAAGAAGTTAACTTCCCTCAGTACTTAAAGGACGGACCTTAAATGTTGAACATGAGAGGACCAATCAGAAGAAAACACAAGAATATCGTCCAGATTAGAGATGAGCGAACCGGGACAACCAAACCCGGTTTCGGTCCGAACATCGGGAAAAGTTCGGTTCGCAGCGAATCCGAACTTCACCGGGTTCGGCCGAACCCGTTTTGACCGAACCCGGCTACATTTTGGCGCCTGCCACACGTTAGATGTAAAATGGAGGATTTCACAATATCACCTGACATCAGGCTACCCCATAATGCCTTGCAAATGGCTCTCCCAGCCAATCGGGAGGCAGCATAGGGGCGGGCTCAAGCCTGCAATAAAAGTCTATGCACGGAGCTCAGCGGCCATTTTACAAACAGGAGCTGTAGGGATAGCATCTCTGTGCAGTTAGGGAAAGCTTTAGGAATCTAAAAGCCAGGAATCCAGCAATCGAAGGGGCTCATGCACTACAGCGGGAGTCTACTCTACTCTCAACAATCAACATCCAAATTGCAATACAAATTCTCCATTTGCCAAGCCAGTGTGTGAATAAGCTTTTATAAGGGGCTCATCCCCATTGCATGGGTTAACCTAACAATCCAACTTGCAATACAGGCAGCCTTTGTAGTACTATAACGCCCAGCATTCCCTGAGTGCACTTCGGCGTGGCTGATAGAAATTCTCATTCATTGCCATTTGCCAAGCCAGTGTGTGAATAAGCTTTTAGAAGGGGCTCATTCCCGTTGCATCCAACTTGCAATACAGGCAGCTGAGGCAACCTTTGTAGTACTAAACGCCCAGGGCCAGCATTCCCTGAGTCAGTGTACAGTGGTTGATAGAAATTCTCATTAATTGCCATTTGCCAAGCCAGTGTGTGAATACACTTTTAGAAGGGGCTCATCCCCGTTGCATGGGTTATATAACAATCCAACTTGCAATACAGGCAGCCTTTGTAGTACTACAATGCCCAGCATTCCCTGAGTTCACCGCGGCGTGGCTGATAGAAATTCTCATTCATTGCCATTTGCCAAGCCAGTGTGTGAATAAGCTTTTAGAAGGTGCTCATCCCCGTTATCCGTTAACATAACAATCCAACATGTAAAACAGGCAGCCTTTGTAGTACTACAACACCCAGCATTCCCTGAGTGCACCGCGGCGTGGCTGGTAGAAATTCTCATTCATTGCCATTTGCCAAGCCAGTGTGTGAATATTAAGCTTTTAGAAGGGGCTCATCCCCGTTATCCGTTAACATAACAATCCAACTTGCAATACAGGCAGCCTTTGTAGTACTACAATGGCCATCATTCCCTGAGTGCACCGCAGCGTGGCTGATAGAAATTCTCATTCATTGCCATTTGCCAAGCCAGTGTGTGAATACGTTTTTAGAAGGGGATCATCCCCGTTATCCGTTAACATAACAATCCAACTTGCAATACAGGCAGCCTTTGTAGTACTACAATACCCAGCATTCCCTGAGTGCACCGCGGCGTGGCTGATAGAAATTCTCATTCATTGCCATTTGCCAAGCCAGTGTGTGAATAAGCTTTTAGAAGGGGTTCATCCCCGTTAACATAACAATCCAACTTGCAATACAGGCAGCCTTTGTAGTGCTACAACGCCCAGCATTCCCTGAGTACACCGTGGCGTGGCTGATAGAAATTCTCATTCATTGCCATTTGCCAAGCCAGTGTGTGAATAAGCTTTTAGAAGGGGCTCATCCCCGTTATCCGTTAACATAACAATCCAACTTGCAATACAGGCAGCCTTTGTAGTACTACAACGCCCAGCATTCCCTGAGTGCACCGCGGCGTGGCTGATAGAAATTCTCATGCATTGCCATTTGCCAAGCCAGTGTGTGAATAAGCTTTTAGAAGGGGCTCATCCCCGTTAACATAACAATCGAACTTGCAATACAGGCAGCCTTTGTAGTACTACAACGCCCAGCATTCCCTGAGTGCACCGTGGCGTGGCTGATAGAAATTCTCATTCATTGCCATTTGCCAAGCCAGTGTGTGAATAAGCTTTTAGAAGGGGCTCATCCCCGTTATCCGTTAACATAACAATCCAACTTGCAATACAGGCAGCCTTTGTAGTACTACAACGCCCAGCATTCCCTGAGTGCACCGCGGCGTGGCTGATAGAAATTCTCATGCATTGCCATTTGCCAAGCCAGTGTGTGAATAAGCTTTTAGAAGGGGCTCATCCCCGTTAACATAACAATCGAACTTGCAATACAGGCAGCCTTTGTAGTACTACAACACCCAGCATTCCCTGAGTGCACCGCGGTGTGGCTGATAGAAATTCTCATTCATTGCCATTTGCCAAGCCAGTGTGTGAATAAGCTTTTAGAAGGGGCTCATCCCCGTTACATAACAATCCAACTTGCAATACAGGCAGCCTTTGTAGTACTACAATGCCCAGCATTCCCTGAGTGCACCGCGGCGTGGCTGATAGAAATTCTCATTCATTGCCATTTGCCAAGCCAGTGTGTGAATAAGCTTTTAGAAGGGGCTCATCCCCGTTATCCGTTAACATAACAATCCAACTTGCAATACAGGCAGCCTTTGTAGTACTACAACGCCCAGCATTCCCTGAGTGCACCGCGGCGTGGCTGATAGAAATTCTCCTTCATTGCCATTTGCCAAGCCAATGTGTGAATAAGCTTTTAGAAGGGGCTCATCCCCGTTAACATAAAAATCCAACTTGCAATACAGGCAGCCTTTGTAGTACTACAACGCCCAGCATTCCCTGAGTGCACCGCGGCGTGGCTGATAGAAATTCTCATTCATTGCCATTTGCCAAGCCAGTGTGTGAATAAGCTTTTAGAAGGGGCTCATCCCCGTTATCCGTTAACATAACAATCCAACTTGCAATACAGGCAGCCTTTGTAGTACTACAACGCCCAGCATTCCCTGAGTGCACCGTGGCGTGGCTGATAGAAATTCTCATTCATTGCCATTTGCCAAGCCAGTGTGTGAATAAGCTTTTAGAAGGGGCTCATCCCCGTTATCCGTTACAATAACAATCCAACTTGCAATACAGGCAGCCTTTGTAGTACTACAACGCCCAGCATTCCCTGAGTGCACCGCGGCGTGGCTGATAGAAATTCTCATTCATTGCCATTTGCCAAGCCAATGTGTGAATAAGCTTTTAGAAGGGGCTCATCCCCGTTAACATAAAAATCCAACTTGCAATACAGGCAGCCTTTGTAGTACTACAACGCCCAGCATTCCCTGAGTCAGTGCAGTGGCTATTAGAAATTCTCATTCATTGCCATTTGCCAAGCCAGTGTGTGAGTACGCTTTTAGAAGGGGCTCATCCCCATTGCATCCAACTTGCAATACAGGCAGCCTTTGTAGTACTACAACGCCCAGCATTCCCTGAGTGCACCGTGGCGTGGCTGATAGAAATTCTCATTCATTGCCATTTGCCAAGCCAGTGTGTGAGTACGCTTTTAGAAGGGGCTCATCCCCATTGCATCCAACTTGCAATACAGGCAGCCTTTGTAGTACTACAACGCCCAGCATTCCCTGAGTGCACCGTGGCGTGGCTGATAGAAATTCTCATTCATTGCCATTTGCCAAGCCAGTGTGTGAATACGCTTTTAGAAGGGGCTTATCCCCGAGGTTTTGATTCAACTTGCTGCACTCCAGCACAGCAGTGAAATGTATGGTAAAAAAAAGGTTGTGAAAGGACGGGGTAGAGGAAAAAACACCCATGCCATGTCCTCTTCCAGTCCAAATGTTGGATCTGTTGGTGCCAGACCCAGTACCAGCATTTGTGGCACAAGACATGTGCCCAGTTCCACTAGTAGCAGCAGCAATGTGCCTGCTGGTAGTAGTAGCAGTATCAGCAAGCCAGACTTGTCCATCTCCTCCGGTGGGCGGGTTACTTTAGACAATACGGCCATTGTGGACTGGTTGGCTGGCTCGCGGTCATCTCAGCAGGAAGACTCTGACTATCTGGCTTCAAGCCAGGTTTCGTTGGATTCCAGATCCTCTACAGTTCTTTGGCACAGTGACAGTAGTAATATGGGTATTTCTAGCGTTTCCATTCCATCATCTATGTCTTCAATCCCCCTTCCTAGCGGGAAGCCATCTTTCCTGAGAGTCCTAAGAGACATCTCCTCGGGTGCGAAGGAAGATACTGAACAACATAGTGATGATGATTTGTTTTCCGCGAGTCAGCCAACGGAGTGTGTTGCGGCGGTGGTGGAGGTGGAAGCGGTGTCCGAGACGCATAGCTGTGGTAGTGGGGGTGTTGGTGGTGGTAGCCGTGGTGGCAGACGCAGTAATGAGGGGGGGGCATGGAGCCCGCCATGATGTCACATCACATTCACAACACAGTGACAGAAGTGGCGGGGATGATGAGGAGGGCTATGATGATGTTGTTTTAAACAGGACGTGGGAACCAAGTGACGAGGTGATGACGGCGTCAGAGGAGGAGGGTAGTAGTGGCGGCACTGGCAGTCATAAACAGCCAAACCGAGGTAGGGGCAGAAGTCAATCTGCAAAACGTTGCAGCGGTAGGGTCAGCTCAGGAGCCGGTGACGGTGACACTGATGCTACTCGTGTAGGCTCCCGAAAAAAGCCTAACAGACAAGGGGCAAGCTCGGGTGGTGGTGGTGGTGGTGGTGGTGGACGTGGTACTACCTCTTTACGGTACTTTGCCGTGTGGCACAGTGCCGCATCTGCAAGCAGAAAGTAAGGCGTGGGCAGGGCAGCAATGTAGGAACTACATAAACACATGGAGCGGCATCACAAGGCCATGTGGGACAATCGACATGCCCCACCATCATCATGTACATCTAATGAAGACCCCTCTGCCGCTGCTGCTGCTGCTCCGAGTCCCTGTCATCTAAGTAGTAGCCAGGCCTTATCCACCATGTTGTTGTCATCATCATCATCACTGTCATCTAGTGCTCCTCCTACGTCCCGTCAGTTATCCATTACGGAATCGTTGTCCAATAAGCAACAATATATACCCAGTCATCCACTTGTCGTGCGGCTTAATTCACACCTGGCTAAGTTGTTGGTGGTGCAGTCACTGCCGTACCACCTGGTCGACTCCGCCGGCTTCAAGCAATTGATGGCGTGCGCTCAGCCTAGGTGGCAAATACCTAGCCGCCATTACTTCTCCAAAACAGTTGTCCCTGCCTTGCACAAGCACGTGGAGGACAAGGTGGGCCAGTCCTTGCAATTATCCGTGTGCTTCAGGGTACATGCCACCGTCGACACGTGGAGCAGCAACTATGGGCAGGGACAGTACATGTCTTTCACGGCCCACTGGGTCAATATTTTGCAGTCCGATGCACCACCGCAGCAATGCCAGGCATTACCACCTCCACGCTTGTATCTTTCTGGTTCAACTCCGGACACCAGGTGCCTACCATCCTCCTCCTCCTACTCCTCCTCCTCCTCCTTGCTCTCCTGAATGGAGGTCTTCCCATCCCCGACAGGACACAGCGTATCTTCCACTCCTCCTCCCTCCTCTTTTCATAGGTGCAAGGTGAAGCGCCACAACGCTGTCTTACACCTGCTAAGCCTGGGCGAGAAAAGCCACACAGGGCAGGAGCTGCTGCTATGCATCAAGGAGGAAATCGCACGCTGGCTGTCTCCTCTGAAACTCACACTGGGCAATGTTGTCTCTGATAACGGGAAGAACGTTGTGGCTGCACTGCGTCTAGGTCACCTGACACACGCTCCTTGCATGGCACATGTGATCAATCTGGTCATAACACGCTTCTTAAAGTCATATGTTGGTTTGAAGGGTGTGCTGGCCATGTCCAGGAGGGATTGCGTTCGCTTTAGACGATCGTATGCATTTAAGCACGCCCTCCTGGACTTGCAGCGTCAAAACAATCTCCCAGAACACAGCCTGATTTGCGACGTTCCAACACGCTGGAATTCCATCCTGCACATGTTGGACCGTCTGTACAAACAGCGAAAAGTCGTGAATGATTTCCTGATGCAGCAGACGGGCAGCGTTTGGAGCCAGTGTAATTTCGAGCTCAGGCACTGGCAGCTGGTTAGAGACGCATGTCACGTTTTGAGGCCCTTTGAAAAGGCCACACGATTTGTGAGCCGTGACGCTAGCGGAATGAACGATGTTATGCCGCTGATATTCATTATGGAGCAAACGCTCACAGCGATGATTCAGCAAAGAATGGAGGAAGGATCACATCTGGCTATGGATGTTGAGGAGGAGGAGGAGGATGAGAATGAGGAAACAGGACCTGAAGAGGAGCTGGATTTGGAGATGGAATCACAGGAAGGGATAGGGGACGAGGCAGCCGCACAACATGACAGTGATGGTGATGACGAGTCTGACGACGACCTTGATGATGGACAACCATGGCAGTATGGGGCGGAGATGGAACCAACCGGGCCCTCTGAAACGCTGGCCAGGATGGCGAGCTGACTGACGTATTGTTAGCATGAAGCAAAGAGATGAGTACTGGATAGCCACACTTTTAGACCCTCGGTATAAAGCCAGAATGGGGGAGTTTTTTGCGCCTTCCGAGAGGGAGGCAAAATTGTCTTATTATCGAGAGAAGCTATGCAGCCAGCTTGTCATGGCTTTCAAACGGCAAACACCTGCTGCAAGCATGTCTCACCGGGGGGCCACTCTCTGCTCCCCACTGTCTCATCGTTCCACCGCCTCTGGCAGAGCTACCTCTGCAATAGGCGGCAGCAGCGGCAGCAGCAGCAGCAGTAGCCAATTCAGTTTGGAAAATATGACAACATTTTTACATCCAATACCCCGACCTGACACACATCGTAGTCACCAAAGGGATGTTCACCATCACCAGGTCCAGCACCTAAACAACCAGGTTCACTCGTACCTGGACTGTGCCCTTTCTCCGTCAGAAATCCTGATCCCAGACCCCATGGACTTCTGGGTCAGCAGATTAGATCATTGGCAAGAATTGGCCCAGTTTGCCATGGGTGTACTGTCTTGTCCACCCTCCAGTGTACCGTCAGAGAGAGAATTCAGCACGGCAGGGGGCTTCGTCACCCCTAAGCGAACAATATTGTCCGCCAACAGCTTGGAAAATCTCACGTTTCTGAAAGTGAATCAAGCGTGGATCGGTGAGGATTTTAAAACCCCTATGCCTGATGCCACTGATTAGATCTGACATTGCTGCTGCTGCTGCTGCCGCTGCCGCCTGCTACTGCCGCCTGCTACTGCCGCCTGCTACTACAGGATTCTGTCCTGTCCGCTCTTTTTTTAATGTGCCGCTGTTGGTGCTGCTACTACTTTTACCACCAATCTACCCCCAGCGCCGTCTGCTACAAGCAGGCCTGCCCCACCACAGGGCTTTGTCCTGTGACTGTCCAGTCTCTTTTAATGTGCTGCTACTATTACTACCACCACCCTTGCTGTCCGTTGGCTACATCTACTACCACCAATACACCTCCACTGCCGTCTGCTACAAGCAGGCCTGCCCCACCACAGGGCTTTGTCCTGTGACTGTCCAGTCTCTTTTAATGTGCTGCTACTACTACTACCACCCTTGCTGTCTGTTGGCTACCTCTACTACCACCAATACACCTCCACTGCTGTCTGCTACAAGCAGACCTGAGGCCAGCCCCACCACAGGGCTTTGTCCTGTGACTGTCCAGTCTGTTTTAATGTGCTGCTACTACTACTACTACCACCACCCTTGCTGTCCGTTGGCTACCTCTACTACCACCAATACACCTCTACTGCCGTCTGCTACAAGCAGGCCTGAGGCCTGCCCCACCACAGGGCTTTGTCCTGTAACTGTCCAGTCTCTTTTAATGTGCTGCTACTACTACTACTACCACCCTTGCTGTCTGTTGGCTACCTCTACTACCACCAATACACCTCCACTGCCGTCTGCTACAAGCAGGCCTGAGGCCTGCCCCACCACAGGGCTTTGTCCTGTGACTGTCCAGTCTCTTTTAATGTGCTGCTACTACTACTACTACTACCACCACCCTTGCTTTCCGTTGGCTACCTCTACTACCACCAATACACCTCCACTGCCGTCTGCTACAAGCAGGCCTGGAGGGCTTGTGAAAAGCCATTGCTTGTTGCTTTTACATCCATGTATGGATGAACCCCGGCAGGCATCTGCCAATAAAAAGGGTAAATTTTTTGAGGGCTTGCACTCAAAAGCCATTGCTTGTTGCTTTTACATTACATCCATGTATGGATGAACCCCGGCAGGCATCTGCCAATAAAAAGGGTACATTTTTGGAGGTATTGCACTCAAAAGCCATTGCTTTTTGCTTTTGCATTACATCTATGTATGGATGAACCCCGGCAGGCATCTGCCACCATAAAGGGTACATTTTTTGAGGGCTTGTCAAAAGCCATTGCTTCTTCTTTTACCACCTTATATGTATGAACCCTGGCAGGCATCTGCCGCCAAAAATGGTTAATTTTTGTACCTTTTTTAACAATGCATTAAGCATACAACATGCACAAGTGCAGTGGTTTCTGTTAGTTATCACCGTGTCCCATCCGTTTTCCTATAGCCATACATGTTGGCGTAACTTTGACACTAACTTTGCCTTAAAGACAGCTCAAAAGTACTTGGATACACTCATTGGTGACCTAAGAGTGTTATACAGGGCTTCTAGGGCTTTTAAACAGTGTTATACACGATTTTTAGGGGCTTTCTTGTATTACAGGTTCGGTCAGAACTAGTTCGGTCCGAATTGAACTTTTTCATGAAATTCGGCGAACCAGCCGAACCAAACTTTTCATAAGTTCGCTCATCTCTAGTCCAGATACACCATCACAAAGCGTCCAATAAAATTTCTGAAAATAAAATTAACCAGGTTTTGAAAAACTACTGGCGCATTACTTAAACCAAAAGGCATTAGCAAATACTCATAATGACTGTCTGGAGTATTAAATGATGTCTTCCACTCATCCCCTTTGCGGATACGAACCAAATTGTCTCTTGGCTCCTGAGATTTGATTAAACAGGTCCGAGAGGAGTGGAAAATTATATTGATTCTTAACGGCAATCTTATTTAATTCACGATAGTCGATACAGGGTCTTAAACCGCCATCTTTTTTTTTCAACAAAGGAAAACCCAGCACCCTCCAGAGAAGTAGATGGATGAATATGACCCTTACATAGACTGTCTACAGTATATTGTAATTTTTCATCGCCTGTCTTTCCGGAGCAGAAAAATTATAAATCTGCTCCTTCGGTAGCTTAGCACTAGGGAGAAGTATAATAGGGCAGTCGTATGGCCTATGAGGAGGAAGAAACCAATTTCAGAAAAGACATCCTCAAAATCTTGAATACACTCAATGGACAGGGTGACAGAACTGTGCCATCAACTGTTTATGACAGCTGATCGGCACAGTAAGATGGCAGGGGACCAATTACAGCAGTCCCAGGCCGGCGATTGCTGTGATTGGTCAGTCACAGCAGACTGACCAATCACAGCTTCATGAGAATGTGAATGTGATGGAGACAGCGCCATCACTGCCGGGTATCGACTGTCTGACACCCCGCTGTAACGGCCAGGACTGGAGCTAGGCTCCGATCCGGCCGATTAACTCCTTAGATGCTGCGATCAAAGCGATTGATGCATCTAAGTGGCTTCTAGCCTGTCGAAAACCATGATGGTTGCCACGGGCGCGGGTGTCATCTGTTTGTCACTGCTGACATCCTGTTCTAACGGCCAGGACCGGAGCTAAGCTCCGATCCAGCCGATTAACCCCTTAGATGCTATCGCTGTATCTATGTGGTTAGATCACACCGTATGGTTGCTTATGGCAACCATCGGCACTCGCGGGGGTGCCGATGGTTGCTATGGCAACCATAGCCTAACAATGGCTTCCTAGTACGGAAGCCTATCAGGCCCCGCCCGGAGGCGAAGCCTAATAAGCTTGCTGTCAGTGAACAGCTGACAGCTCTAATACACTGCACTATGTAGGTAGTGCAGTGTATTAGAATAGCGATCAGGGATTAATGCCTGTCCCCTAGTGGGAGAAAAAAATAGTTAAAACAAAAAATAAAAGTTTCACTTTAAAAGACACTATAACAGCCTTCTTTCCCATAATAAGTCTTTTATTATAGGAAAAAACAGAAAACATTAAAAAAAAGTACACAAATGTGGTATCACCGCATCCGTAACGACCCAAACTACAAAAATATCACGCTATTTTACCCGCACGGTGAACACTGTAAAAAAATAAAATAAAAAAACAATTCCAGAATCACTGTTTTTTAGTCACTACCCCTCCGAAAACAGAATAAAAAAAAGGGATCTAAAAGTTGCATTCACCCAAAAATTATACCATTAAAAACAAGCCCTTCCACAGCTTTTTTGATGGAAAAATAAAAAAGTTATGGCTTTCAGACACTGCAAAACATAGGAAAAGTATATGCATATGGTATCACCGTAATCGTACCGACCCCAAAGAATAAAGTAAAATTGTTATTCATAGCGCATGGGGAACGCCGTAAAAAAAAAAAAAGCATAAAAAACATCAGAATTGCTGGTTTTTGGTCACCTTGCTTGACAAAAGATGAAATAAAAAGTGATCAAAAAATCGCATGTACGCTAAAATGGTAGCAATGAAATCTACAGATTGTCCCGCAACAAATAAGCCCTTACACAGCTCCGGTGGAGAAAAAAAAAAAAAGTTCTGGCTCTCAGAATATGGCGATGCAAAATGTGCAGTGTTCCAAAAGCGTATAAGATTGGGCACCATTTATCAGTGCGACACCGACCACATATCTATGAATTATTTTTTATTTACCCCATTAATATACCCTCTTATTATACCCTGATGTACCCGCACAGCTTACATATGCCCCCACATCATTAACTGAAATACCAGCAAAACCCCAAACAGAGCTACTACCAAGCAAAATCTGTGCTCCAAAAGCCAAATGGTGCTCCCTCCCTTCTGAGCCCTGCGGTGTGCCCAAACTGCAGTTTACGTCCATATATATAGCATCACCATACCTGGGAGAACCCACTTAACAGTTTGAGGTATTTGTCTTCAGTGGCACGAACTGAGCACAACATATTGTGCACTAAAATGGCATATCAGTAGAAAATTGCAATTTTCACTTTGCACCTGCACATTCATTTCTAATGTCCACTGAGCATTTATTTCTAATAAAAAAAAAAAACCTGTGTGGTCAAAACACTCACTACACCCCTTAAAAAAAATGCCTTGAGGGGTGCAGTTTCCAAAATGGGGGTCACTACTTGGGGGCTTGTTTTATTATTTGACCCCAGAGCCCTGCCATTGTGGGCTAATGCTGCAAAAATCACCAAAATAGGCCTCACATGCGCCTTTCACTCCTAAGCCCTGTCATATGTCCAGGCAAATGATAAATGGCCTGAGGGGTGTAGTTTACAAAATAGGGTCACTTCTCAGGGTGTTACACTCTACTTTAGTACCTAAGGGAGCTCTGTAAATGCGAGATGGCGCCTGTACACCAGTCCAGAAAACTCTGCGCTCTAAAGGCAAAATTGCACTCCTTCCATTTTGAGCTCTGCCATGTGCCCAAACAGAAGTTTAGGGAGACACATGGGGTATTTTTGTACTTGGGAGAAATTGGGTAACAAATTGTGTTGTTTTTTTTTCCTATTACCCCTTGTGGGAAAAAAAAATTGGGTGCAAAACTACATATTTTTGGGGAAAAAAATAATTTTTAATTTCCACTGCCTCATTCTAATACAATCTATGAAACACCTGTGGGATCAAAATGCTCACTACACCCCTAGATTATTAACATGAGGGGTATAATTTCCAAAATAGAGTCACTTCTCAGGGGTTTCTACTGTACTGGTACCACAGGGGCTCTGCAAATGCGACATGGCGCCCAAAAAACAATCAACCAAAATCTACATGCCAAGTAGCACACCTGCCATTCTCAGCCCTGCTGTGTGTCTAAACAGCAGTTTATGACCGTTTATGGGGTATTGCTGTACTCCGGAGAAATTGCTTTAGAATTGTTGGGGCACTTTTTCTCCTTGTGAAAATGAAAAAAATTCAACATTTTAGTGAAAATAATGTAGGTTTCCATTTTCACTGCCTAATTCCAATAAATTCAGCAAAAAAAACAGTGGGGTCAAAATGCTCACTATACCGCTAGATAAATTCCACGAGAGGTGTAGTTTCCCAAATGGGGTCAATTTTGCGGGGTTTGCACTATTTTGGCACCTCAGTGGCTTTGCAAATATGACATGGCGCCGCAAACCATTCCAGCAAAACTTGAGCTCCAAAAGTCAAATGGTTCTCTGTCCTTTCTCCGTCCTGCCGTGTGTCCACACAGCAGTTTATTAGCACATATGGGGTATTGCTGTGCTCAAAAGAGTTTGCTTTAAAAATGTTGCGGTGCTTTTTCTCCTTTATCTATTGTAACAATGAAAAAATATTAGTAAAACTACATTTTATTAGAAACAATTTCGATTTTCAATTTCACGGCATAGTTCCCTTAAATTCTGAAAAGAATGTATGGGGTCAAAATGCTAACTATACCCCTAGAAATATTCCTTGAGGGGTGAAGTTTCCAAAATGGGTCACTATTTGGGGGGTTTCCGCTGTTTTGGTCCCTCCAGGGCGTTGCAAACACGACATGGCACTGAAAACTATTCCATCAAAATCTGCTCTCCAAAATTGAAATGGTGCTCCTTCCCTTGTGAGCCCTGCCGTGGGTCGAAACAGCAGTTTATTACCACATATGGGGCAAGGCGTAATCGGGAGAAGTTGCTTTACAAATGTTGGGGTGCTTTTACTCATTTATTCCTTGTAAAAATTACAAACTTAGAAGTATTTTTAGATTTTTATTTTTACAGACTAATTCCAATAACTTTGGTAAAGACAAACTGTGGGGTCAAAATGCTAACTATACCCCTAGATAAATTACTTGAGGGCGTAGTTTCCAAAATGGGGTCACTTTTGGGGGTTTCCATGGTTTTGGCACCACAAGACCTCTTCAAACCTGACATGGTGCCTAAAATATATTCTAAAAAAGGGCGGCCCCAAAATCCACTAGGTGCACCTTTGTTTAAGAGGCCTGTATTTTAGTCCAGTAGCACACTAGGGCCACATGTGGGATATTTCTAAAAACTGCAGAATCTGGGCAATAAATATTGAGTTGCATTTCTCTGGTAAAACTTTCTGTGTTAAAGAAAAAAATGTCTTACCAATGAGTTTTGGCAAAAAAATTAAATTTCCCCTCTACTTTGCTTTCATTCCTGTGAAACGTCTAAAGGGTTAAGAAACTTTCTTAATGCTGATTTGAATGCTTTGAGGGGTCTAGTTTGTAAAATGGGGTGATTTCTAATATATAAGACCCTCAAAGCCACTTCAGAACTAAACTGGTCCCTGTAAAAATAGCCTTTTGACATTTTCTTGAAAATGTGAGAAATTGCTGCTAAAGTTCTAAGCCTTGTAACGTCCTAGAAAAAAAAAAGGACGTTCAAAAAACAATGCAAACATAAACTAGACATATGGGAAATGTTAACTAGTAACTATTTTGTGTGGTATTACTATCTGTCTTGCAAGCAAATACATTAAAATTTTGAAAAATGCAAATTTTTCTAAAATTAGGTCCGTGTGGCATCAGCATATGGTGCGTGGCTGCGTGATTTTCCCGCAGCCGCCATCATTATGACACTCTGTTTTTATGTTTACAAACAGAAAAGCACAAGGTGCTTTTCTGTTTTCATTCATTCTTTTTACTACTGTTGCGCGAATCACGAGCGGCATCCGGAAGTGCTTTCGTGTGCCGTGCGCGATTTGCACGCACCCATTGACTTCAATGGGTGTGTGTAGCGCGAAACACGGGCAAGTATAAGACATGTCGTGAGTTTCACGCAGCCGGCATATACGCTGCATGAAATTCACTGACAGTCTGAACGGCCCCATTCACTAACATAGGTCTGTGCGACGCGCGTGAAAATCACGCGCGTAGCACGGACGTATAACACATTCGTGTGATTAAGGCCTTATAGTTATGAATGGAGAAACTGACTTCTTGTCCACACATGAGACGCTGTGTCCGTTGGAGAGTCCTATTGCTGGTCACATGACACAGCTGAGGACCAGAAGGGAGTGGATAACTAACAAATACAGCCACCGCACCACAGTTTACATAATGTGCCTTTCCAACGGGCCAGAAAATAAAACATTTTGTGGGAGTGCTTCTTTAATAATGTTTTAAAGATAGATAGTATAAAACTAGACCGGCTAAAGACTAGACAAGACTGGCAAAACTGCGCCAAATGTCTCACAGTGGTGCACGCTTTATGATAAATTAGTTGCATCTTGCTAGGCCAGGCATGTTAGACAATTTTCTCTTCCTTCTTCCATCTACAAACTGTTCAAAACCATCCAAGAAGGTGCAAAAAGTGTCTAAAACACAGAAAAAAATTGGTGTATGCCATATATGCCACTTTTTTTTTTAGCAAATTTGTATGAGAATTCTGCCGCATTTTTCTTTGTAAATCTGAACCAAGGTGTCAGTTTTGATCAGAGTTCCTTCAGGAGAGTGATGATTTAGTCTTTGAATAGTGGCGTGACAGGGGGTGTATCGTCATTAGCAGCTGTGTGACATATGCATGAATGACAGAGGACAGAATTGTATCATGTAAAAGTAGCATATTTGGAACTGGTCAGATCTACAGAACACAATCATAATGAGCTTCTTTTTGTAAATGGAGATGTTCTATACTGCAAAAGGACTATTACTAAATATGTACACACTGGGGGAAATAGATTAAGCTTAAATTAATTTACGTTGACATGAAAATGTGCCAAATATCTAAAGTGGTGCATACCTCTTATTATATTTGCCATATATTTGGCTGTCCGTGAGCTAGAAATGAAAATATACAGGTGTAGATTTGCGCCATAACATTCCCGTTTCTGGCGTAAATTAGGATAAATCTGTCATTTTAGCAGAGGCCCTGTTCACTTCAGCTTAACCTCAACCCTTTTTTTGAAACTTCAGTAAAGGAACGAGAAAAGTAAAAAGTCGCAAATTTTAGCACAACTATAGTGTGTGACAAGATTTTGAACCTTTTGATATATTCACCCCATTGATTTACTTCTGTTTTTTTTTTACTATTTGTATGTTTTACATTCATTTAATTATTGTGTAATAATTGTGGGAAGATTTTTTATTTAATAATTTTAACTAAACTTGAAATAAATTATATGTGATATGTTCAAACATTGGGTATTTTACAGGTCAGGCTGTCTATTTCTATGATAGTAAGTTCTCTCATTATTATTTATTATGATGGATCCATACAGGAATACAAAGGATTAATTGTAGATCACAATAGGATCTATTATGAACGCTTTACAGCAGGAGTCCCTACTATGTTATATAAATAGCAATTTATCATGAACATCATAAAAGATTTAGCTTCAAAATAGCAGGAATTTTCTAAATGGTTGTTTACAGTGTTGAACTTTTGAATTATTAATGTATATACAGAACTCTCCTGAGTGTTTCAAATGAGAAGCAATTCTTGCAGACGGGACTCTGTGTCCCCAGGGCATATGTACATTTAATTAAGAACTACTAATCTTACATGAGTTTCATTAGGATGATAGAAGCTGTCAACCTAATCTTCAGAAATTATTTACACTGCTAACTACAGAAAAACCTTTATAATATACAATATTGTCTGAAACAGAATCTGTTTCTAGTATAAAATGTAAAACAAGCTTTTTAATGTTTATTTCTAGTCAAACACAAGCGGTTTATTTATTTATTTATTTTTAATTCTGTCATCAGTCACTGTCTCCAGTGGAACTCACAATCTATGTGGTAGTTCACACTGGGTTTTTTGGTGTTTATTTTGACACGGAAACCGCATCGGAGTCAGCGCCAATAAACGACCCAAATTGCCCACCATTGATTTTAATGGGAGGCAGAGCCTTTTTTTTTTCACGGCTAGCTTTTGGCCGCTCGCAGAAAAAAAAAGTGGCATGCTCTTTCTTTGAACAATTTCCACCTCTGCGTTACAAAAAAAAGGATTAAAAATTAGTTTCTGCAAAAAAAAAAGGAAATTTGTAAATTTCACCTCTACTTTGCTTTAATTCCTGTGAAACATCTAAAGGGTTAAGAAACTTTCTAAATGCTGTTTTGAATACTTTGAGGGGTGAAGTTTTTAATATGGGGTGAGTTTTTGGGGGTTTCTAATATATAAGGCCCTCAAAGCCACTTCACAACTGAACTGGCCCCTGTAAAAATAGCCTTTTGAAATTTTCTTGAAAATGTGAGAAATTGCTGCTAAAGTTCTAAGCCTCGTAACGTCCTAAAAAAAATAACAGGATGTTCAAAACCTATGCAAATCTAAAGTTCAGTAGATTGTCATGGGGGATGATAATTAGCAACAATTTTGTGTGGTATAACTGCCTGTCTCACAAGCAGATACATTTACATTGAGAAAAATGCAAATTTTTGCAATTTTTCACTAAATTTTGGTGTTTTTCACAATTAAATACTGAATGTATCAACCAAATGTTGGCAGTAACATAAAGTCCAATGTGTCACGAGAAAACAATCTCAGAATCGCTTGGATAGGTAAAAGCATTCCAAAGTTATTACCACATAAAGTGAAACATGTCAGATTTGAAAAATGAGGCTCTGTCCGGAAGGTCAAAAGTGGCCAAAGCGGGAAGGGATTAAAGTAAGATCACAGCCTTCTTTTTGCTCTAAAAATAACGTTTTAGTTTTGAGGTCTTGAATTCTGAGCCAAAGTGAATGCTACGGTGGCTTGTCAAAGCAACTGCACACACCATCTGTTTATTTTGGAGTCAGCTAAGCAGACTCAAGATTCTCATTAAAGTCATTTTATTTTTCATTTATAGGTTCGACAATGCCAAATATGTTACTGTAAGTGTTGGAGTAGTATAATTCTAAACTGACACACTAATATCTTAATTGAAAAAGTTGGCGGGCATTTCAATGATTAAAAAAAAGATTTTCTGATTGCAACTTAATTGGAAATGTTTCTCATTAAAGGGACATTTCAACATTTCAGCACTTCAACATTTATTGCATATCCGCAGGATCCTGGAATACAATGTCATGCACTAAGGCCTCATGCAAACGGCCATGCCCGTAATCACGGGCCGCAATTGAGGGCATGGCAGGCCACGGACGGCCGCCCGCATTTTCAGCCTGTGCTCTCATACAAAGTATGGGAGCACGGACACTACAAAAGCAAAAGATAGGACATGTCCTATCTTTTGCAGTACAGTTCTATGGCCCGAACACCTTCCCGTAAATAAACAGGAAGGTGTCCTTGGACAATAGAAGTGAAGGGGTCCATGATTGCGGTCCGCAATTATGGACGATTTTTACGGTCGTGTGCAAGGCCCTTAAGGGCAGCACGTGGCTCAGTGGTTAGCACTATTGCCTCGCAACGCTAGGGTCCTTGGCTGAAATCCACCCAAAGACAAGATCTGCAAGGAGTTTGTATGTTCTTGTCATGTTCAAGTGGGTGTACTCCAGTTTCCTCTACCACCCCAAAAACATACCAATGGGAAATTTAGATTGTAATACCCAATGTTAAAACCCTACACATTTTCAGAACAATGAATTTCTATGCTACTCCTGAATCCAAATCCCCAGCTGCCAACACTTAGAGGCATATATGGACAGAGGCATCAGGTGCTCCATCAATGAGCAGAATCCTGGTCCCACAGGGAGCTACAGTGATCCTATGTGGGCACTGTGGTGCTATGTGGGCATTATCTACATGGGCACTGTGGTGTTTTCAGTTGGTTGGGACAAAGAAAATGGCCATGACAAGTGGCCATTAAAAATAGACAGACATACTGAAAATTTGGAGACACTGACGCAAAATGGCCATGAAAAACTGACAGTTGATACGTTTTTAATGGCCATTTTTTTTTCACTGTCGTGTGAATGCAGCGTAAACATTGTCGATTTTCCGCAGCAGATTTTATTGTGGAGAATCTGCAGCATATTACAGTTGCAGCAGAGTGTATCTGTGGTCTGAACAAATCTCATCCACAGGCTGCGTAAAAAATCCACCAAAAAAACTTTCAGAAATTGACCTGCGGTGCGGTTTTTTAATTCGCAGCATGTCAATTTATGCTTCAGGATTGCTGCTTTCTGTAGTGGATTTTCCCCATTGAATTCAATAACTAGGGCAGTCACCCAGCGATTGATACCAGGTTTAATAATATTACATTTTCAATGGCAATACTAAAACTTGTCTACTCCAGCTCAAGGATCTCTCCCCTCACTGTGATCAGGCACGGAGAGAACCCTGTGACTGTATAACCACAGAAGACTCCTCTCAAATAGAGATTAGTATGGGAAGTAAAAGAAAGCTGAACATGATAAGCACATGCTTCAGATTCTTGTAAGAAAAGACATTTCTAAAGGCTCACGAGCCCCGATGCAGAACTTCTTCTACCCCCCGAACTTCTCTTCACCTATGATGGCTGCGAGCCGCAACTTTCAGCTGCATGGCTGGGTCCAGGGGTGAACCAAGCCCCCCTGCTGCCTGAGGCGAACTATAAAATAATGCCCCCCCCCAATCCATCCGAGTTTTCTCATTACTAGCTTTACACAACAAACACGCAATATATAAATTTTTTAAATAGGAAAACATTTTTTGTTTATTTGTTAAAGTTCTATTTAATGTCTAGAAAAGACAAAGAATTCTACTTACTGTAGTACTTTAGTATCATAGATCAGCAACACAGCATTAACATTGAAAATGGTTTAACACGTCTTCTATGCCCCCTTTTTATTACCTAATTGACTTATGATTTTTAACTGAGTTCAGTGGCCCGGCGTGGACGGCATAATGCAGTGACGTCATCGTGCCGGGCAGTTGACGTCATCAGCGTGCTCCCGATCTCTTGTAGACCTCAGGTCTAAACCAGGCTGTGGCCTACAAGAGCAAACGGCAGAGCAGGGAGCCAATGGCAAGGGTTGGCTGGCAAATTTCAGCACTGGCCCAAGAGTAGCGGCCCATTCTGGGGGCACTGGGCAATTGGCGAGTTTTCCCCCCTAACATCGCTACAGAAGAACTCTGCTACCTGTCAACGTAAAAATCATCCGCCAGGAGGAAAAATGTTTCTTGTTAGCGGAGTACAAGAAAGCCTCACCTGGGAATTAGACTTTCATGTACTCCGCCATGGGGAAACATTTTTCCCTCTGGCGGATGACTTTTCAGTTGATAGGTAGCAGAGTTACATGAAGGGGAATTATTTTTCCTTGACCTCTAGTTTCTATTGTGGCAAATGTAAGTTTTTTTTAACATTTTTATACTGCTAACTTTTTTTTGGTAGGTTCCGCTGGACTACGTCGTAGATTCATTGGACTACTCCGATGATCTATTTTTTATTTTTTTTTAAATTGTGAAAGAGGGTTGCATGGGGGAGTTTTGATTTCAATAAAAAAAAAATCTTACGTCTATTTATTTTTATATTTTATTATGGCCTTAGGGCTGAGGTCTGATTGACAGCATTCAATTACTAAGGCTGGGGCTTAGCATTAGCCAGTAAAAAGACTATCACTAACACCTATTATTACCCCGGTTCCCACTGCCGCCAGGGATACCGGGAAGAGATGAGTACGATTCAGTACCTGGCCATCTGAAAAGACGGTTAGGCAGCGGAGCAGCCGAAGGCTGGTATTATCAGGCTGGGAAGGGCCAAAAAATTTGGCCCTTTCCACCCTGGTGATGCTAGGCTGCAGCTGCTTTATTGTATCTGGCTAGTTATGAAAAATAGGGGGAACCCCACGTAATTTTTTAAGAATAAATAGAAAAAAATTACGTTAGATCCCCTCCATTTTTCATAACCAGCCAGATACAATAAAGCAGCAGCAGCCTAGCATCACCAGGGTGGGAAGGGCCACGGTTTTGGGACATTCCGAGCCTGATATTACCAGCCTGCGGTCACCCCATTACCCTTCAGTTCAGATGGTCGGGTACTGGATCATACCCAGCTCTTCCCAGTACTCCTGGTGGTGGTGGGTACAGGGATAATAATAGGGGGTTAGTGCTAGCCTTTTTACTGGCTAACACTAAGCCCCTTCTTAGTAATGGACGCTCTCAATCAGACAACTGACATTACTAAGGCGGTATTGAAGTATTTAAAAACAGAGACATAAAAAAAAAGTTTTATTGAAATAACTCTTCCACACAATCCACTTTTACCATTTTATTGAAAAAATGCTTAAAGTGTAGCTAAACGTTCGACAAACTTTTGACATGTCAGAAGTTTGGATTGGTGGGGGTCCGAGCACGGAGAATAAAAAAAAATGAAATAACTATAACACCTTTCCTTTAAAGAGAATCTTTCACCTCCCCATACATGTGCAACTGAGTGCAGCATGTAATGGTCAGGGCTGCACAAACTCTGGGGCACTTTACATTTTTTCTACCCTCCTTCGTTACTTAACCGCGTTCGAAATTATTATGCAAATGTTATTTTTCGCTGATTTTCCTAAATAGTCGATGCAAATGACAGTCAGTATAATCTTCAAGCCATCAACCGTTGGAGTATAATGCAAATTTTATTGAACAAATCTCCTAATGATAACAGATTTTTTTTTAGAAGTAAAAAACTCAAAATGCACTGTTTCAAATTATTATGCACAACAGAGATCAAAACATTTTAAAGGTTGTAAAGAGAACTAAATTGGTAATTTGTTGAATTTGCAGCATCAGGAGGTCATATTTACAGAAATCAAAAGCTCTTTCAATAAAAAAAAAACTTAACAGGCCAAGTTACATGTTAACATAGGACCCCTTCTTTGATATCACCTTCACAATTCTTGCATCCATTGAATTTGTGAGTATTTGGACAGTTTCTGCTTGAATATCTTTGCAGGATGTCAGAGTAGCCTCCCAGAGCTTCTGCTTTGATGTGAACTGCCTCCCACCCTCATAGATATTTTGCTTGAGGATGCTCCAAAGGTTCTCAATAGGGTTGAGGTCAGGGGAACATGGGGGCCACACCATGAGTTTCTCTCCTTTTATGCCCATAGCAACCAATGACACAGAGGTATTCTTTGCAGCATGAGATGGTGCATTGTCATGCATGAAGATAATTTTGCTACGGAAGGCACGGTTCTTCTTTTTGTACCACGGAAGAAAGTGGTCAGTCATAAACTCTACGTACTTTGCAGAGGTCATTTTCACACCGTCAGGGACCCTAAAGGGGCCTACCAGCTCTCTCCCATGATTCCAGCCCAAAACATGACTCCACCACCTCCTTGCTGACGTCGCAGCCTTGTTGGGACATGGTGGCCATTTACCAACCATCCACTACTCCATCCATCTGGACCATCCAGGGTTGCACGGCACTCATCAGTAAACAACACGGTCTGAAAATTAGTCTTCATGTATTTCTGAGCCCACTGCAACCGTTTCTGCTTGTGAGCATTGTTTAGGGGTGGCAGAATAATAGCTTTATACACACTTGCAAACCTCTGGAGGATCCTACACCTTGAGGTTCAGGGGGACTCCAGAGGCACCAGCGGCTTCAAATAGCTGTTTGCCGCTTTGCAATGGCATTTTAGCAGCTGCTCTCCTAATCCTATTAATTTGTCCGGCAGAAACCTTCTTCATTATGGCTATCTGAACTAACCCATCTGTGATCTGAATCAGAAACAAATCTTTTCACAGTACGATCATCACGCCTAAGTTTTCTTGAAATATCCAATGTTTTCATACCTTGTCCAAGGGATTGCACTATTTCACGCTTTTCGGCAGCAGAGAGATCCTTTTTCTTTCCCATATTGCTTAAAACCTGTGGCCTGCTTAATAATGTGGAACGTCCTTCTTAAGTAGTTTTCCTTTGATTGGGCACACCTGGCAAACTAATTATCACAGGCTCACCTCGTGCATCTCGTCATTTCTCTTCTCGACCGCTCCTTCTGCAGACCCGCTCCTCTCTGGCGGCGCGTGCTGTGTGTTGCGTGCTGCGTACAGCGTCAGAGAGGAGGAGGAGTGTTCTTACAGACGTGCCTATCATGCGGCACGTCAGGTAAGTAAAATAAGGCATGCCCCCTTCCCCCGGTCCAGTTCGTCCCTGGTTCAAAATGCCGCCCCCATTTTCGGCTAGGTGGCGCCGCCTGAGGCTGTCGGCTCACCTCGCCTCATGGCAGGTGCGGCATTGGCTGGGTCACAAAAGTGACCCATCGAAGCATCACTAGCAGCTTGGGATGTTGCAACGGTCTTAAAAGATCACAGGGCACTAGTCCCAAGACATATGATATAATTGGATACAGCGGCTCAGCAGATAGTATCACGCATGTTGGCATTAGATACATTGACTCAGCAGACAATATCACACATGATAGGCTTAGATACAGGGCCCAGCAGAAAGTATCACACATGATAGGCTTAGATACAGGGCCCAACAGAAAGTATCATAGGCTTAGAAGTAGGGCCCCATCAGACAGTATCACATTTGACAGGATTATATACAGGGCCCAGCAGACAGTATCACAAATGTTAAACTTAGGCTGGGTTCCCACATAGTGTAAGAGCTGCGGAATTTCCACAACGGAATTCTGTGCAGGAAATTCGCAGCAATTACAGTAGCAGCAAAAAGGACGAGATTTGAACAAATCTAATGTACACCCTGCAGAAAGAATCAGCTGCGAAAGCGTTCATAAATTGACCCACGGAGCGGTTTTTAAATCCACAGCATGTCAATTTATGCTGCCGAAATGTTGCTCTTTTGTTATGGGTTTTTCTCATTTAATTCAACATGGAGGTAAAACCTGCAGCAAATAGCATATCTTGCAGTTTTTGAGACAAAACACTGCAATTCTACCGCAAGAATTGCAAATATGAAAAAAATAAAATAAAATTAATAAAAAAGCCAATAGTTAGCCCCAGGGAGTTGTCATAGCGATACGTTCCTCTTTTCTCCGTGCAGCCCGATCTCCTGGGATGATGTTTCTTCCAATGTGA
The DNA here is from genome assembly GCF_050947455.1 of Rhinoderma darwinii. NCBI lineage: Eukaryota > Metazoa > Chordata > Amphibia > Anura > Rhinodermatidae > Rhinoderma > Rhinoderma darwinii. The sequence goes on along the minus strand of NC_134691.1, from coordinate 221,377,965 downwards.
CTGCTACAGCCAATCAGAGGCTGCAGCGGTCACATGGGCTGCGGCGTCATCAAATCAGGCTGGGTTGCAACAGCTGTACTTTTATATGACAAAAAAATTGTTGTTGTAAAACCCGAATAAAGATAAAACGTTAAAAAATACCTGTGTGGTGTGTAGTCAAGTTCATTTTATCCTTGCTGTTTCCTTGATTAGTATCCTTATGATTATGGACGCCCCGGGAAGCAATCGGTAGATCAAAATCTTAGCTACAGTTTGGTCCAGAATTATTTGGACAGTGACACGTGTTGGCATTTTAGCTGTTTACCAAAACATATTGAATATACAGTTCTATAATCAATATGGGCTTAAAGTGCAGACTCTCAGCTTTAATTTGAGGGTATTCACATCCTAATTTGAGGAAGGGTTTAGGAATTACAGCTCTTTAATATGTACAAATATTCAGCCTGTATAAACGTTTAAAATAAGTTTTTATTGACAAAATATATTATTAAAAATGGTAGGGCACAGAGTGCCAAAAGATCCAGGTACAGGCGTTGGCAACCAGATCAGAGATGCACAATGAAGCCTGTGTGATATAGACAGTCAGCGTGCACCCATTCAAAAGTGCCTGAGATGTCAGATGCTATTTATCACATTGCCTAACCAGGGGCGTAGCTAGGGGGACAAGCGGGGCATGTGCCCCGGGCGCAGTTCAGAGGGGGGCGCCAGCGCCCCCTCCTCCTGCACTATAATTGTACCTGTGTCGCAAGGACACAGGTACAATTAGAAGCAATGAATGACCGGGCACGTTCCGTGCCCGGCCATTCAGCTCCTTTCCACGAATGAAGCGACTGGTACCTTTTGTACCAGTGACGCTTCCGTCGATGAAAGGCGCTGACTGACTGGCAGGGAAAGTCATCCTGCCCAGCCAATCAGCACCTTTTATAGACGCTGTGTTCAACCCCCTGGAGACCTGCGCAGAAGATAGCAGGTCTCCATGGCTGCCAGACGGCGTGGGAGCGGGAATAAGGTGAGTTTGAAATTTCTTTTTTTTTTCTTTTTTTTTTTTAAATTGTAATAGAAGTGTGGCTGTATCTGCGGGGGGGGGGGGGACTTTGTCTACACGGGGGACTTTATCTACGGGGGGTGTCTATCTACAGGGGGACTATATCTACAGGGCTGGGCTATATACAGGGGGACTATATCTACAGGGCTTGGCTATATACAGGGGGACTATATCTGCTGGGGGGCTATATACAGGGGGACTATATCTACAGGGCTGGGCTATATACAGGGGGACTATATCTACAGGGCTGGGCTATATACAGGGGGACTATATCTGCTGGGCTATATACAGGGGGACTATATCTACAGGGGGACTATATCTACAGGGAGACTATATCTACAGGGCTGGGCTATATACAGGGGGACTATATCTACAGGGGGCTATATACTGGAGTGGGCTGTTATAGAGCACCATATACAGGGGTGGGCTATATAGTATATAGCCCCCTGTAGATATAGCCCACCCCTGTATATGGTGCTCCATAGATAGCCCACCCCAGTATATAGCCCCCCCCTGTAGATATAGTCGCCCTGTATATAGCCCAGCCCTGTAGATATAGCCCCCTGTAGATATATTCCCCCTGTATATAGCCCACCCCTGTAGATATAGCCCCCCTGTGTATAGCCCCCCTCTGTAGATATAGCCCCCCTTTGTATAGCCCACCTCTGTAGATATAGCCCCCCCTGTGTATATCCCAGCCCTGTAGATATAGCCCAGCCCTGTAGATATAGCCCAGCCCTGTAGATATGGTCCCCCTGTAGATATGGTCCCCCTGTAGATATGGTGCCCCTGTAGATATGGTCCCCCTGTAGATATGGTCCCCTGTAAATAGTCCCACTGTAGATATAGTCCCCCTGTAGATATAGCCCACCCCTGTGTATAGTCCCCCTGTAGATATAGCCCACCCCTGTATATAGTATCCCACAAATAGCTCCCCCCTATAGTGCTCCACAGAAAGCCCACCCCTGTATATAGCCCCCTTGTACATATAGTCCACCCCAGTATATAGTGCTCCACAGATAGCCCACCCTTGTATATAGTATATACAGGGGTGGGCTATCTGTGGAGCACTATATACAGGGGTGGACTATCTAGTGGAGCACTATATACAGGGGTGGACTATATGTACAAGGGGGGGGCTATATACAGGGGTGGGCTATCTGTGAAACACTATATACAGGGGTGGACTATATGTGGAGCACTATATACAGGGGTGGGCTATATCTACAGGGGGGCTACATACATGGTTGGGCTATCTGTAGAGCTCTATATACAGAGGTGGGCTATATCTACAGGGGGCTATATACAGGGGTGGGCTATCTGTAGAGCACTATAGGGGGAGTTATTTGTGGGACACTATATACAGGGGTGGTCTATATGGGGGCACTATCTACAGGGGCTCTATGGCAGGCACTATCTACAGGGGGCTCTATGGCAGGCACTATCTACAGGGGGCTCTATGGCAGGCACTATCTACAGGGGGCACAGTGTGTGTGTGGGACACGGTGTATGGTGCTATTATAATTAGAGGTGCAGTGTATGGCGCTATTATATTTAGGGGCGTAGTGTATGGTATAATGATAACTTTATATTTATTTATAGGTGCAGAAATGTTGGTAAAGTGAGAAGCTGAAGACATGTGAGCGGCAAACTGCAGAAATGGACCGGGAGAATTCATCATGGAGGTCTGGACCGGATGGAGAAAAAGAACTAGAATCTGAGGCGTCACCGGTGAGTCACTTAATGTAAATGTTTATCCTGCCTCTAATCAGCACTGTATGATCTGCAGTGAGATGATGGGTGGTGTGATTATGATAGGATTTATTTTTGTGAAACGACATCTCCCAGCATATCCTCACCATTGTTCGGGCTATGCTGGGAGCTGTAGTTTTACGCCGTACAAACCTATACGGCAGGGGTTGCACTAAATTGAGCTGTATTTGTTCTGGGGCTGTATATATGTACCGAGCTTGGTTCTGGTGTTGTGTATAGAACCATATTGCTTGTGAAATGTACAAATAATTTTATGCTCGCGTTACATAAAAAGAAATGACACGTCAATTGGTAGAGAAAACAAACACGGCGAGGGGGAAGGAGATGTCGGGAAAGAGGTTGGGGGGGGGCGCCAAACTGAATCTTTGCCCCGGGTGCTGGAGAACCTAGCTACGCCTCTGGCCTAACTCCATGTGCTGGCAAATATTAGTTTAGTCTGATTGCCACAGATTAAGAGACACACTTCCCAACGCGTTTCTGCACCACATAAGGGAGTGTCCTCAGGGGTACGAGTTGCCTGATTATTATAGTAGTATTAATAAAGTGCCGGTCAGCAAGTATTCAGCTGTTCATTTAGTGTAACGGAGGCACGAGACACTGACCACTATCAGTGTCTCGTGCGCGTCGTTACACTAAATGAACAACTGAATACTTGCTGACCGGCACTTTATTAATACTACTATAATAATCAGGCAACTCGTACCCCTGAGGACGCTCCCTTATGTGGTGCAGAAACGCGTTGGGAAGTGTGTCTGTTAATCTGTGGCAATCAGACTAAACTAATATTTGCCAGCACATGGAGTTAGGCAATGTGATAAATAGCATCTGACATCTCAGGCACTTTTGAATGGGTGCACGCTGACTGTCTATATCACACAGGCTTCATTGTGCATCTCTGATCTGGTTGCCAACGCCTGTACCTGGATCTTTTGGCACTCTGTGCCCTACCATTTTTAATAATACATTTTGTCAATAAAAACGTATTTTAAACGTTTATACAGGCAGAATATTTGTACTTTAGAAATTTTAACGTATACCTTCTACACTGCTAATTTTGCTCTTTAATATGTAGCTGCCTCTTTTTCAAGGGACCAAAGGTAATTGGACAATTATCTCAAAAGCTTTTTAATGGGCTGCATGGGCTGTATTCCCTCGTTAATCCATCATCAATTAAGCAGGTAAAAGGTCTGGAGTTGATTCCTGGTATGGCATTCACATTTGGAAGGTGTTGCTGTGAATCCACAACATGAAGAGCTCTCAATGGAAGTGAAGCAAGCGATCCTTAGGCTGAAAAAAAAACTGAAGAAATCCATCAGAAAGATAGGACAATCAACAGTTTGGTACATTCTTGAAAAAAACAGCGCACTGGTGATTTTGTGAACTTCAACTGGCCTGGATGTCCACGGAAGACAACAGTGGTGGATGATCGCAGAATACTTTCCATGGTGAAGAAAACCCCTTCACAACATCTACCTAAGTAAAGCACCATCTCCTGGAAGTAGGTGTATCAGCATCTAAGTCTAGCATAAAGAGAAGACTTCATGAGAGCAAATACAGAGGGTTCACCACAAGGTGCAAACCATTAATCAGCCTCAAAAATAAAAAGGCCAGATTAGACTTTGCCACACAACATCTAAAGAGGCCGCCCAGTTCTGGAACAGCATTCTGTGGACAGATGAAACTAAGATCAACCTGTACCAGAATGATGGGAGGAAGAAAGTATGGAGAAGGCTTGGAACAGCTCACGATCCAGAGCACACCACATCCTCTGTAAAACATGGTGGAGGCAGCGTGAAGGCATGGGCATGCATGGCTGCCAAAGGCACTGGGTCACTAGTATTTATTGATAATGTGACTGAAGACAGAAGCAGCCGGATGAATTCTGAAGTGTACAGGGATATACTTTCTGCTCAGATTTAACCAAATGCTACAAGGTTGATTGGACGTCGCTTCACAGTACAGATGGACAATGACCCAAAACATATGGTTACTAATAATATGTACTATACATGATGCAGGATAAAAGAGAAGGGAGTCTGTCAGGCAGGATTTTAATGACTCAGGAGTACAGAGTTCCAAATCCCCACATCTAAGTTCATGAGTGTGATTTTATAGATGCTTTTTTTCTGGCATATTTGAAAACCTATAGAGACGCCTATAAGAAAAATGCCTTAAAAAAACGCCATACCCAGAGCACGCTGCGTCTGGAAAAAATTGCACTGACCACAAAATTGCCTCAAAAATGCCACAAAACAAAATGCAGTTGTTTGTAGTGCATTTTATATTTTACTTTAGACTTTAATCTAGCATCTGGCCACACAAAAAAATGCATAAAACAAAACAGTACAAAATGCCATTTAAAAAACTGTTAAAAACGCAGCAAAACGTTGTGTGTGAATCCAGCCTAAGGCTGGGTTCACACGACCTATTTTCAGACGTAAACGAGGCGTATTATGCCTCGTTTTACGCCTGAAAATAGGGCTGCAATATGTCGGCAAACATCTGCCCATTCATTTGAATGGGTTTGCCGACGTACTGTGCAGACAACCTGTAATTTACGCGTCGTCGACGACTTCTTTGCCACGTAATTTGAGCCGTTCTTCATTGAACTCAATGAAGCACAGCTCAAGATTTACGAGCGTCTCAGACGGCTCGCAAAATGCAAGGAGGAGCATTTACGTGTGAAACAAGGCAGCTGTTTTCTCCTGAAAACAGTCTGTCATTTCACACGTAAATGACAGCTAGCGTGTGAACATACCCTTATGGCGGAAACAGGGAGCCAGCAGTTTATTTTTTTAAACTATGTCTGTGCAGAGAATTTACACCTCTATATCAAAAAAATAGAGCTTCCACCAATATAAGGAAATGTAAATGGACCCAAAAACAACATGATGGGGATTCACTTTTAGGCCACTTTCAAACGTCAATATTTTGTTCAGTATTTTGCATCAGTATTTGTAAGCCAAAACTAGGAGTGGAACATAAACATAAAAGTACAATAGAAAAAATAAAAAAACGTGTACTTCTTTGGTGTTTTGGACCCACTCCTGATTTTGGCTTACAAATACTGATGCAAAATACTGATCAAAATCCTGTCGCGTGAAAGTAACAGCTGAGCTTACAAAAAAAAGACTGCACACAGTTATTAGGCCCTGTTCACACCGAGTTTTTTTGCAGGCAGAAAAATCTGCCTAATTTTGACCTGCCTGCAAATTCTTGCTGCAATTTTCATGGTGTGTTTCGTGGTGTTTTTCGCCTCGTGGCCATTGATCACCGCAGACAAAAACCCCCTGCAAAAAACGCTTTCTCTACCTCTCATTGATTTCAATGTGAGGTCAGAGGAGGAACCGTGGCAAGAAAGATTATGCCGCTTTTTTACCACGGGAAAGAAAACGCCTCCCCTCCCATTTAAATCAATGGGATGCGGTTTCAGACTTTTTTTCCGCTGATTCCGACGCGGTTTCTGCTTCAAAATCAGCATTAAAAAACTGTGTGAACTGGTCCTTACTGCACATGATTCAGGAGCACAGTCAAGTTTTTATTTTTTGCTGGAGGTACATTTGATATGAAGCAAAAGTTAGAATTAATCACCCTTCTATTCCTTGTGCCTGAGTTTTGCCTCCTTTACTATATTATTACTCACAACAAAATGTCATGACGTTTAAGGGCGGGTTCACACATAGCGGAATTTCACTTAAATTCCGCTGCGGACACTCCGCAGCGTTAATCCGCAGCGGAGCCGTTTCTCCATTGACTTTCACTTTAATTTAGCAGTGTTCGTTTACACGATGCGTACAATTCCGCTGCGGAGCATAGGCTGCGGAGCGGAATTTGGTGTCCGCAGCATGCTCTGTCTGTTGCGGAGCAGTGGCGGACTGGTTGCGGACTCATGGCGGAATTTCTCCATTGACTTCAATGGAGAGTCAAAATTCCGCAATGAAGTCCGCAGATCTTATGTGTGCTGCGGAGCGTATTGTTTTTACTACCATGACATTTCTTCATTCTGGCTGGACCTATGTATTTCTAGGTCTACAGCCAGACTGAGGAAGTCAATGGGGCTCCCGTAATGACGGGAGCGTTGCTAGGAGACGTCTGTAAATAGTCACTGTCCAGGGTGCTGAAAGAGTTACGCGATCGGCAGTAACTGTTTCTGCACCCGGGACAGTGACTACCGATCTCAATATACATGTATCTGTAAAAAAAAATATAAGTTCATACTTACCGAGAACTCCCTGCGTCTGTCTACAGTCCGGCCTCCCAGGATGACGTTTCAGTGTAAGTGACGGCTGCAGCCAATCACAGGCCAAGCACAGGCTGCAGCGGTCACATGGACTGGAGCGTCATCCAGGGAGGTCGGGCCGGATGCCGAAAGAGGGACGCGTCACCAAGACAACGGGCGGTAAGTATGAATTTCTTTGACTTTCACTAGGGAAAGTGCTGTCCCTTCTCTCTATCCTGCACTGAATAGGGAGAAGAGAAGCACTTTTCCTGCAGTCCGCAGCGGCCAGTCCGCATCAATTTTCTGCACATTTTGTGCAGATCCGCTGCAGAATCTGCAACGCAGATTCTGTGCGGCATTGATGCGGACAGTTGCGGAGGAATTCCGCCATGTGTGGTCATGCCCTTAAACACTTTCAGATTATTAAAAACAAGTCCAGAACAAGCCACCCAGACCAACGTCAGGTTAGCAAAGTAGATGTATTGAGAAGGTTTATCGGTCAATTTTGGGCTCAGATTAGGAATGCCTTTTATGTAATCTTACCTTTTCCATGCTAAAATCTCAATGCTTCCAGTGTTCAAGATATATGACCCACTGTTGTGTTGGCTCCCTATTTGCGAATTTTCTGCAATTAGCATATAGGGCGTGAAATTCCCTCAAGCTGCCTCGCGCTGATTAGTCAGCCTCAGAGGCAGGGAAGCTAGCTCCACCCCGTTGGCTAACTACAGAAAATTAGCATAGAGGGAGCCAACACAACAGTGGGCCGTATCTGTGGAACAGGGGGGTCGAGAAAACAAAATAATAAAACAGCAAGGGAATCAAGAAGACAGTGCTATTCAGGTGAGTAAACCAGTTCAACTTATATGACTTAGTGACAGGTCCTCTTTAAAGCAAAAGTTTTGTTGCCATTAGACCATATAAAATACACTATTACAAGATTTGTTAAGCAAAAATGTGGAGAACTTGGACACTTGTTATACGTCTCTCAAGAGATTTAAATCACGTGAAGAAAAACGGCATGGCACCGAAGAGTCATTAAATGCGCAAAATTTATTAACAAAGTTGTCCCCACAACATACAATTATTTACTAAAACAGACATGTCAAGAGAGGTGACATGTCCTCTTTAAACTTTTGCCTCATCATCTACACATAATATATTGTCTACCTGCAATCTTGTATCCAGATATAGGGTATGTTTACACGTAGAGTCAAAAACGTCTCAAAATACGGAGCTGTTTTCAAGGGAAAACAGCCCGTGATTTTCAGACGTTATTTTGAGCAACTCGCGTTTTTCGAGGCGTTTTTCACTGCATTTTCGCAGCGTTTTTTTACGCCCGTTTTTGGAGCTGTTTTCATTGGAGTCTATAAGAAAACGGCTCCAAAAACGTCCCAAGAAGTGTCCTGCACTTCTTTTGATGAGGCTGTAATTTTACGAGCCATCTTTTGACAGCGACGCGTAAAATTACAGGTCATCGGCACAGTACATCGTAAAGCCCATTGAAAGTAATGGGCAGATGTTTGCCGACGTATTGGAGCCGTTTTTTCAGACGTAATTCGAGGCATAAAACGCCTCCATTACGCCTGAAAATAGGTCGTGTGAACCCAGCCATACTGTTATGAATATGTGCCCAACAGGCATGGGGACAAGCAAGTAAGAAGTTCAAGGTTTCTATGTAGTAAAACATGAAGTGTCTTATGTCTAGCAAACTGAAATATAAATGTATAAGTTTTATTTTTATTATAAGCTACCTCATATTGAATATAGATTTAACTATTGACACTTCTGGTGTATCCGTTGGATCTGTCTCGGTCACTAGTTATCGGGGGAACATGGGTCCCTAGAAAAAGCAAAATAGTCGAGGTTAACCAAGAATGGAACAGGAGTCGGGAGAGATCAAACTGGGCATGTATGCTGCTCACCATCTGAAATTTAGGGAAACAGCCTAAACAATGTGCTGAGCTTCACATAGACTCTAATGGAGAAAGAAGGCGAATTCCCATAATGCTCTCTCCTGACTCTTCTCCCTTTCTTGTTCACCATAATACAGTACAGATATGCCATAAACATCAATAATTGAATACCCCTTTAAATTTAACCACACATTTAAAATGACGAATATTTCTATAAAAGAAAGCATAATATTAAAAATAAAATCATTACTTACCGCTAACCCTGACTTAAAGAGAAAGTAATGTACAGTTTGTGTAACATCTGCCGCATGAACAAGGTTGTGATATGGATTTTTATGTTTGGTGTATCCAACTTCTAGCGCCTCCACAAAAGATACGAGTGCAGAGATTGGTATCTAAAATAGAAAGCACTATGATTATGTTGTTTTCTAGATATGACATCATCAGGAGGGAACCCCAACTATTTCATAATAAACACACTTGAGAAAAGAAATTAAGGCTTTGTATAAAAAGAACAATAAAGGTCATATATATAGATATGATGTATATGCCACTTTTAGTAAAGATTGAAAACTTTACCGCATCCTGTATCATTATCATTGTGACAGCTGACATGCTTACAGTGAAGATTGCCTCTGTAAATAGAGATCTAGGCTTCAGGCCGCATACAGTAGCTATGTGGTTTTAAGAATAAATATCCATAGGAAAATGCAAAGAAAAATGTTATTGTTTTTATCCACGTGTAAATGCTAGAAGAAAGGAAAGCAAGAGAATAGAAATCGAGAAGGCTTGAAATAAAGTTAAATGGATTTACCATGATTAGATCAATATATCATATTATATATAGATTATACAGTACCTTTCTACCTATTATAACAGACAGGCAAAATCAGGCGATCATTGTGAGTAGCACATAAAAAAAATACATTAATATATATTTATGAGACATTAAATGCTATGTAAACCTTTGAAATTGATTTTTTTTTATAAAAATGTCTGTGTGAATGGTGCAACTTTCAAATCAGTTTTCACTAAAAATAATTTTTACTTTTTGAGATACAGCTGCTCTGTATTCTCTATACAGAGCAGCTGTATCTTTCCATAAGACCTGAATCCGTCGGTCCTGCTCTCTGACACGCAGGATCCACCTGTAATCTACTGTATTACATCTAAGTTATGAACTTAGATGTGATGGATAAAAGGTGGATCCTGCTTATCATAGAGACGCAGGACCCGCTGACACTGAACCTGTCAGTCCCGCGGACCTGACGGAAACAGGATTCAGAATACGACACAGCTGCTCTGTATACAGGATTTACAGAAAGTAAAAAGAATTTATACTAAAAACTAATTTGAAAATTGCACCAATCTCAATGACTGACATTTTTATTTTAAGAAAAAATTACTGTCAAAGGTTTACATAGCATTTAAAACAATTTCCAACTCTCCGACACAGGAAGATCCATCCAGGAGAAATATCTCTCTTCAATTATATCTAATTTCAAAACATATTCCACAAAGAAATTTGCAAACACATTATATACAGTGCAGAAGCAACAAAAGAAAAAAAGGAAAACTCAGTTCTAGGTCTCTAAAGGAGTTTATGCCCAATTAGAATATACATACATTATGAAAATTAAATGAGTCGTGATCCGCAGGGGAAAAAACACTTTAATATTTGTGTTGCAATGATCAGTATTTTACATAAAAGTGTAAGGCCTCATGCACACGACCGTGTTTTTGCTGCCGCAATTCTCCCGAAAATCCACGGGAGAATTGCGGCCCCATTCTTTTCTATGGGGCCGTGCACACGACCGTAGTTTTTGCGGTCCGTGCACGGCCCGGGAGCCCGGACCGCAGAAAGAACGGGCATGTCTTATTACGGCCCGGTTCTGCGGTCCGGGCTCATTGAAAACAATGGCCGCGGCCATGTGCATGTCCCGCGATTTGCGGGCGGCCTGCGGCTGACAGTCCGCAGCCGGCCGACCCGAAAATCACGGCCGTGCACACGGTTACGGTCGTGTGCATGAGGCCTTATCATGTGACCATTATGATGCCAGTGCTGTTGTAGTTAGAATTACCTCAGTATTGCCAAGATCATTTTTTATTTATGTCGGTATTGTCATTCCAGGCTTATGATGGCTAAAGTCAACATTATTGTTTCCCTTTTGTCATGGTCAATATTCTGATTATATGTCCTATTTATCCAGATTTATAATATCACAGTTGTCAATGTCGTCACTATTGTCGTGTCAGTAATGTCAGTTGGAATGGCATTATCCTGGACATTTGGAGGTTAAAAAAAATGGATTATAATCTTTAGAAAAAAGGCACCTGCCCACTATAAGGGTAAGTGCACACGGGGCGGAAAAGCAGGGGTGAGAGTATAACACAAAGAGCCAAAGGAAGGGAGGAAAATACAAAGGTGAGAGAGTGAAGAACAAAATAATCATACCGATTTATTTCCTGGTCTCACTTGCTGTTGATGGTGGTTAAAATGGAGTGTGGCACTATTCACAATTTTGCAATGGGGTCCAATGTGGTTTTGCTTGTGCGTAAGCAAAGGATAGTACTGGATGGCACGTAACAAAACTGGATATATTCAAGACTCACTCATTTAAATGTGCCAAATAAACAAATCCTGCTCTTCATCCTCAAAAGGGACATTGATAGGCTGAAGCGCCCTTTTAATTAAATTATACATATTAGGTTAGGGCTACATTGTGACACTCACACAACTGAAGCTGCAAGAGATAAAAAAATTGATGAGTGGCATCAGAACCTAAGGGTCCTTTTACACCGGCCAATATAAGCCGTAAAAACAGGCGCCAATCAACGAGATAGTTTGTCGATCGGTGCTCATTTTCTCCTTTCACAAGGAGCTATGATTGTTTATGTATGGGGACGAGCGATGGTTACTACGATCGCTCGTCCCCATGCATTTCCATCACGTTGGCAGCAGATCTCCCTGTTTACACAGGAAGATGTGCTGGCGACAATGATAATATTTATTGCTGCATGATCAATATGATCAGCCCATGAACGTGTGTTTGCTCGTTCATCGGCTGATCGGCGCCCTGTTTACACTAACGCTCATTTGCCAGATTATTGGCCCTTGTAAAAGGGCCTTTAATCTAAACCAATTTTAATTTTGGTCTCAGGAATAAGAATGAAAGAAACGGTGAGGTTTTCTTATCACTAACAGTGATATACTATGATTATACCAGTTCTACATACAATTATCTATATTAATACTAATAAAAAGATTATTTAAACTTTGCTCCAAATGTTATTATGCCTCATTAGACCTTGGACTGTAGGTGTCATATTGACCTGCTGAGTGTCAAGTTCATTTAATATATTGCAATATGTTTTTGTGTGTTCTAAGTAGACTTGTCAAGTCATATGTGTGCAATGTGAACTTTCAGACTGTATTTTTGGCGCAACTAAATGTTGTGCAGCTTACGTAGTTGTTCTGTCCTTATAATGAACTCCTTGTGACCAGATGGTAAAGTATTTGCCGCCTCTAATAAGGGCAAATCCAAGAATAAATCCCAGAAGAAATGAGGGCACAAAGCCCTTTTCTTAAATCTCTAGAACTGATATTATTTGTATGTAGTACTGTATTTCTGCGTTTGATAAAACCATCGTACACCTTGGCTATGGGTACCTATATACATGTGTTTCTTTTATGGGTACAACCACAAATTTCTATTTAGAGGCAGTTAAGAAGAAATTGTCATACATTATATTTAAACAGGTTCTTATTGTGTTAAAACTTGTGGGTTCTAAGAAGATCAAGTATAAGCTTTATGAAATTGAGCCACTATTGGGCCTCCTGCCATGTCCCATGTCACACAGACTATGTTACAGAATACAGTATGAAGTCTAGAAGCAACTAAAAAGAAAAATCGGCTTGAATTTCTAGAAACTCTATTGTAATCTGTATTTTTCATTCATTTTTTATCTAAAGCTCAGTTTACATGACAATGGTTTCATTATGTATACTCTTTTCTCTGCTGTCCTTTATCCCTCATTTACCCTTGCATAATTGGGCTATGTATTCCTTTCATATATTTAATTCCTGGAAATACTGCGAAATATGAAACTAAAATTAGCTTTTTTTTGTAATTGTGCATTTTTCTTTTTAATGCACTGGGGAAGATTTACAAATGCTGTCTAAGTTTTAGACAGTGTAAACATCGAAAAGGCAGTTAGAAGATGCCCTAAATTTGTGGTGCATACTGAATGATAAAGTTGACGTATCTAGCTAGACATGTTAGGAACTTTTCCTTACACCGCTGTTATAATGCCTCTTAGCTAACTTATTTTAATATTTTGCGTTTCCGGCACAGATACTTTTTGTGTGCATTTTTTCCCCCAAAAAATGCATCTAAAAAAAGTTTTGGGGTAAAATGGTACATGTGTTTTTTATGGCGTTTCGTGTGGCGCTTTTTCCAAATAATGTTTTTTTCATGTGCCGTGTTTCACATTGAAAATCATCTGATGCAAAGATAAATTTTTTCAACACGATTCATTATGAAAAAACGCTATAATAAACACTACACACGTTTACACATGCTGTTTTAAAGAGTAAAATAAAAACCTATGTAGGACTATAGGAGAAAAACGACACTAACTATTTGATAAAAAGCAAAATGGCATGCCTGTACGGCGTAGCTGTCAAATTGGTTGATGTGTAAGGTTGTGGTTTGGCACAGTAGTTATCCACAGTTCGAGTAATGGTGGTGTACATTGTATCACTCCCGTCTGAAGAGACTCTTGCCTAGGCCACCCCATTATGGGAACAGAATGGTCAGTTGGTATAAAAGGGTGTATGAAGAACCAGCTTGGTCTTTATCTGCAGCATCGGCACTCTTGCAACTTAAAGAGGCTCCGTCACCACATTATAAGTGCCCTATCTCCTACATAAGGAGATCGGCGCTATAATGTAGGTGACAGCAGTGCTTTTTATTTAGAAAAACAATCTATTTTTACCACGTTAGGAGCGATTTTAGCTTTATGCTAATAACTTTCTTAATGCCCAACTGGGCGTGTTTTTACTTTAGACCAAGTGGGCGTTGAACAGAGGAGTGTATGATGCTGACAGTGAATAGACATTCCTTCCAGCCAGGACGGGATGTCTATTCACAATCCCTGCACTTCGTTAACGTTTCTGTGGTACTTACATCAGAGTAAGCGTAATCTCCCTGTAACCTGTCATTTACAGCGTGATCTCTCGAGATTACACTTGCTCTGCTGTAAATACCACAGAAACGTTACGGAAGTGCAGGGATTGTGAATAGACATCACGTCCTGGATGGAAAGAATGTCTATTCACTGTCTAAACACTTCAGTAACGTTAATGTGTCAGTATAAGACAGCACATACTGATATAGCAGGATCCCTATGCGCTGTGTAAATGAATGGAGAGAGGTGTATGACGCTGATTGGTCAGCGTCATGCACTCCTATGTACAACGCCCACTTGGTCTAAAGTTAAAACATGCCCAGTTGGGCATTAAGAAAGTTATTAGCATAAAGCTAAAATCGCTCCTAACGTGGTAAAAATAGATTGTTTTTCTAAATAAAAAGCACTGCTGTCACCTACATTATAGCGCCGATCTCCTTATGTAGGAGATAGGGCACTTATAATGTGGTGACAGAGCCTCCTTAAAGATGGGACTTTATCTGTTGCCGAATACGCAACACTGTTTCAGACTCTGGCATCTGAGTTGGACTGGAATAATAAGGCCCTCTTGGCAACCCTATGGGAGGCTCTGTCTGGTAGAATTAAAGGGTAACTAAACATTCGACAAACCTCTGACATGTCATAGTGACATGTCAGAAATTTTGATTGGTGTGGGTCCGAGCACTGAGATCCTCACCAATCGCTAACACAAAGTGGAAGAAGCGTTTGTGCGAGCGCTGAGATGCTTCGTTTCTGTTTGGCTTTTTCCGGAAATCAATGTAGGGGTGTATGGGGTCAAAAGAAAGTCTATGGACCCGTATGATGCTACATCGGCTTTCCGGAAAAAGCCGAACAGAAACTAAGCGTCTCAGCGCTAACACGAGTGTTTCTGTTGCTTCGTTTTAGCGATTGGTGGGGGTCTCAGTGCTCGGAGCCCCACCAATCAAAACTTCTGACATGTCACTATGACATTTCAAAAGTTTGTTAAACATTTAGTTAACCTTTAAAGATGAACAATCAGACTAAAATATACTGTCTACCATGTATTATTTAATACTGTTAGCCATGTGTACTGATGTTTGCTTTTGAGATAGAAGTCTACTCGGCGAGCTCCTCGATTGGCTCCTACATTTCAGAGACCATTGCCATCTGCTACACTAGCACCCCTTGAAAAATCCATGCAAGTTGGATTCTGAAGCTTTACGAATTTGTCGCCGCCAGAAAAATCTCTGTTTATACAGTACTGAACTGGTACAAAACATTTTGTCTGCAATTGTCTGAGTTAGCTAGGAAACTTCTCACCATCCAGGATCTGTAGGGGAGGCTTCCCTAGATAAAAGCAAAAATAAAACACGTCCCAAAACCTGAGAATTACTGTCCCTGTTCATTTGTCTACCCAAACCGACAATGTGATTGACGCCTTCCTTGATTCCAAGTCAGCAGGAATTTTCAATGTCTAAGCCACGGTCAAACTCAGGAATGGATTTATGGGAGCAGTGTGGAGAAACGTACCCCCCACCCCCAAACAACACTCGCCTGGAGCTGAAGAATATGTGGGAGTATATAGAGGGGTCTTGTCTGAGGTCTGAGTATTTAATGGTTCTGGGGTCTGAAATGTATATAGGTTCTGATCTGGGGTCTAAAGTAATGTAGTGGTCTGAAATAAATTTAGGGCTGTAGTCTGGGGTCTGCACATGAAAAAGAGAGACCCCAGCAGTTGGTAGGAATCAAGGACAAAGTATTTACAAAAAACTGCTACCAGCAGAAAAAATCCTTTTAATCCAACTGCCAATGACTAAATAAGTGGACAAATAAATAAATGAACAAATTTTATTGTGCTTCTATAAAGCAAAAAAGACTGACTACACTAATTAATTAAAATTAGTAATATCACCTCCGTTTAGGGTATAAGCAGACTGTGCACATTAGACCACGTGTATGTATGTTGTATTCAGTATTGCTCGCGGCTGCAGACCAGCGAGTCAAACATTAACACATGTGGAAAGCAACGGAGGTTCATATTGGATTAAAATTTGTAAGTATCAGAGCCCCCCCAACATGTTTCGCTGTGCTAGACAGCGTCCTCAGGGGTTCAGGGGCTTAATGGCAGCGCGCCGACGAAACAAGCCTGTATTAAGCTGTCCGCAAGGAACAGCTGGGAATCAGGCCAACCAATCACATGTCATCATTGCGGCCAAGCCCCCGGGACGGCCTGACTGACATCCCCACAGGCCAATCAGTGACCATCATCGAGGGCCAATGAGAAGAGAACAACGGCTCTGTCCAATAGAACGTGGAGGGGAGAGACATAGCTCCCATCTCCTGAGACGAACATAGGAGGCAGCCAATCAGGGAGGAATCACGGCGGGGCTGTGACAAGAGATCTCGGGCACAGACGAGTCTACCAGCTCAAAAATTGGAACAAAACGAAAAATTAGGAACACCAAATTTAGTTCCTCTAAAAGAACTCCAACTCAAACGAAGTCAGTTCCAACATGTCAAACTATTCCGGCAACTCAGTCCGGTGCTGGGTCCAGTCTCTTGTCTGCTTCTCCCTTTGTATCTACTACTCCAAGTATACCACCGACCCCTCATCCGAATACCAGACAGTTAATCAATACAGGCGCTGCCAGTGCTCCCCCTTTAAATGGGTTTCCTTTTTTAGGACCACCGAACCTACATTGGGGTCTGAAACAATGACATCGGTAACAAGACCACCTACCAATGGGAGTGATGATATGCAAATTTGCAATATCTCATCGATGCCATTGAGTCTACACCATGAGAACCTTTTATGTAGGGGCCTGTCTTACACCCCAGTCCCTGCTTTTGAAGAGTTCAATTGGGTTAAGAATGTCAATCTCTTTGCCCGTAAATTGGCCTTGGGTAAATATTTTAAGAACAATGCCATTGGAGATAATAGTATTGGCAGGATGGAAAACAAGACCTTATATGATCTTGAGACATTACTGCTTGAAAACGAGGATGGGGGCATTACTGCAGAGGGCCCTTTTTCATCTCTCAAGCCTAAATCCAGATTTACCCCCCCTTTTTCCCAGTACGCTCACATTGATGTTTTTGTAAAGATGGTGAGCGCAGATCTAAAGAGACTGAGACCAAACAGAGAGAATAACTCCAGTAGCTTGGATGAGACTGAAAGAGTGGCACTTGAGGACTTATGTCAAAATGAACAACTTGTTATCAAACCCTCTGACAAGGGTGGTAACATAGTTGTAATGGATGAAAAGGATTACGTCCATATGGTGCACGGGCCGTTGGACGATAGGACCACATATGTAATCTTGGAAAAAAATCCTACAGACATTTATCTGACTGAGCTTAATGCCATTCTTGTCGAAGCAAAGTTACATAATATCATCACTAAAGATGAGTTTAAATCTATGTTCATCTCTAGTCCCACAATCCCCACCTTTTATGCGCTCCCCAAAATACATAAGACCTCTCGCCCTGTCCCTGGCAGGCCCATTGTATCAGGCAATGATAGCCTCACTCAAGGCATTAGCCTATATGTAGATGAGGTGCTCTCATCATTCGTTACCTCATTACCGTCATATCTCAAAGACACCAAAGACACTATCACCAGGATCCAGGACATCCAGGTCAACTCATCCACCTTGATTGCCAGTATAGACGTGGAGTCTTTATATACAAGTATACAACATGAGATGGGTATCACCGCAGTCACTCATTTTTTGAGCACTAGGGGTACACAATTTCATATGCACAATAATTTATTTCTGTCACTTTTACGGTTTCTTTTGTCCCATAATTACTTTATCTTTGACAGGAAATTGTATCATCAGATAAAAGGCACGGTAATGGGCACAGCATGTGCCCCCACTTATGCCAACTTATTTTTGGGGTGGTGGGAAGATACAATTGTCTTTTCAGACGATTTACTTTGCTACACGTGTCACATATTATTTTGGGGTCGTTATATAGACGACATATTGATTTTTTGGGAGGGAGACTCCACTACTTTCCTGGACTTCATGTCTGTACTGAACAGTAATGCTATTGGCATGAGATTCACACATGAAATTTATCATGCAGAAATTGTATTTCTAGATCTGCGGATCTCTCTGGATCCTGATGGTAGTGTCCAGACTAAGATTAGTCGTAAACCCACAGCTACTAACAGTCTCCTCCATTGGGATAGTCATCACCCCTCGGAATTAAAAAGGGGTATCCCAGTGGTTCAGTATCTGAGAGCAAGAAGGAACTGCTCAGATGAAGCGTCTTTTAAGACTGAATGTGATGGTTTATTTAAAAAATTTATGGCTCAGGGTTACCCGAAAAAAACATTTACATAGGGCCTATGCAAGAGTCAGGGTGACAAAAAGGCAGGATCTTCTCTGTGAAGCCACACGCGTCAGAAATGTTAACTCTATAGAACCCACCCCTGTTATCAGATGCATCGGTACTTACGATGCATGTTCCTCCCAAGTCAGAAAGATCTTAGAAAAATACTGGCATATTCTAAGGGCAGATCCTGATCTATGTGATCGGATCTCTCCCATCCCCAGTGTAACGTACAGAAGAGGGAAGAATCGACGGGAATATCTGGTCCATAGCCATTATTCAAAACCGTCACCTACTTCTACATGTTGGATTAGAACAACAATTACAGGCTCACATCCATGTGGCAGATGCTCATTCTGCCCATATATGCCCGTCACCAAAAGTTTTTGTAACATCTCGGATGGTAAGACATATCAGATTAAAAAATTCATGAACTGCCAGAATAGCGGTTTGGTATATGCGGCACAATACCCCTGTCCGAAACTGTACGTAGGAAAAACGATTCAGGAACTTAGGAGAAGAATCTCTGGACATTGTTTCTCCATTAATGGAAAAGAAGACACATCACTATCGAGACATGTTCGCTCTCTTCATGGTGGTGATACTCGAGTGTTAAAATTCTGGGGTATATCTCCGGTCAGGATGGGCCCACGGTCAGGCAATCTTGACCGTAAACTGTTGCAGGAGGAGGCCAGATGGATATATCGCCTTAATACTCTGAGCCCTGTTGGACTCAATGAGGGCTTCAATTTTGCAGCCTTCATCTAATGAATATAACTCTTATGATTCGGAATTATTATTAACTATTAAAAATCGGATAATATGCAAGCAATAAATGTGCATGCAGGTTGCTTAGTTGAGCTAACCATCATATTAAATTTATACACCCTATTATTGTAATGGTTAATGCATTGATGCACACGTTCCTGTTTGAATAATTATTTTGATCTTCTTATTTTCTGAGACATATTGAGATAGTGGTTCCGACTACCCTATATGTTTTTTATTGTATCATTGATAATAGCGCGCCTTATGTGTACACATCTGTGTTGTTGCACAGTACTGATACTTGGCCACTCTCTCTTTTTGATATTGCATCCATCTGTGGGCACGTCCCCCGGAGCGGCACTATATGCACCTATTGATCTATTCCTGGTTCGCTGGTAAATTACAGTGAACCCTGCATAGTTGTGCAATGATTGCCTGGCAACTTGACATCTATTGTACTAATGTATGTGCTTTTGCACGATACGGCTGATGAGGAGGTATGATGGTGTGTAATAACACACAGGGGGCGGACATATGTCATAGCCCCGCCATGATTCCTCCCTGATTGTTTGCCCTCTGCATCCATCAGGGGGGATGGTCAGTCATGTCTCTCTCCTCTACGTACTTGAGAATTTCAAAGAACCCTGCACAAGTGTGCAGTGTCTGCTTGGCAGTTTGCCCTTTAGAGTACTGCTAGATGGGCTTTCTGTACATCGGCAAAATGCGATTGAGGAGGAGGTTTAGTGCATGAGAATACACGGGGGGCGGACACTTGTCACAGCCCCGCCGTGATTCCTCCCTATTTGGCTGCCTCCTATGTCCGTCTGAGGAGATGGGAGCTATGTCTCTCCCCTCGACGTTCTATTGGACAGAGCCGTTGTGCTCTTCTCATTGGCCCTCGATGATGGTCACTGATTGGCCTGTGGGGATGTCAGTCAGGCCATCCCGGGGGCTTGGCCGCAATGATGGCATGTGATTGGTTGGCCTGATTCCCAGCTGTTCCTTCCGGACAGCTTAATACAGGCTTGTTTCGTCGGCGCGCTGCCATTAAGCCCCTGAACCCCTGAGGACGCTGTCTAGCACAGCGAAACATGTTGGGGGGGCTCTGATACTTACAAATTTTAATCCAATATGAACCTCCGTTGCTTTCCACATATGTTAATGTTTGACTCGCTGGTCTGCAGCCGCAAGCAATACTGAATACAACATACATACACGTGGTCTAATGTGCACAGTCTGCTTATACCCTAAACGGAGGTGATATTGAATGGCGGATTATAATATGGGCGGATCGGGCGGTCGCCCGGGGCCCGAGGCTGCCAGGGGGCCAATCGCGGCCCGAACCGCACACAAACTTCAAAACCTATGCAGCGGTGCCGCGCTGCCCGCTTCCAGCTGAATCAGATTCAGTTGGGTTGAATGCTGGAGCCTCGCCCCAGCATTCACTCTGCCGTGAGTGGCTCGGTGCAGGCAGGCGCGATGTAGTGACGTCCTCGCGCCTGTCTGCACGGAGTCACTCACAGCAGAGTGCAGAGGAGGAGAAGCATCCCCCACCGTCGTGGGAACCGGGATAGGTAAGTAATTATGTTTTCTTTTTTATTAGGTACGTACATATGGGGCATTATTCTGTGTCAGCTATGGGGCATTATACTGTGTCAGCTATGGGGTATTAGGGTATGTTCACACGATGAGAGGCATTTACGTGTGAAAAGACAGACTGTTAACAGCTGCCTCGTTTCACACGTAAATGCTCCTCCTCGTAATTTACGAGGCGTCTGAGACGCTCTGAGACGCTCGTAAATCTTGAGCTGTGCTTCATTGAGTTCAATGAAGAACAGCTCAAATTACGTGGCAAAGAAGTGCCCTGCACTTCTTTTATGAGGCAGTCCATTTACGCGTCGTCGTTTGACAGCTGTCAAACGACGACGCGTATATTACAGGTTGTCTGCACAGTACGTCGGCAAACCCATTCAAATGAATGGGCAGATGTTTGCCGACGTATTGCAGCCCTATTTTCAGACGTAAAACGAGGCATAATACGCCTCGTTTAGGTCTTAAAATAGGTCGTGTGAACCCAGCCTTAGGGTATGTTCACACGGCCAAATTTCAGACGTATACGAGGCGTATTTTGCCTCGTTTTACGTCCGGAAATACGTCTCAAATACGTCGGCAAACATCTGCCCATTCATTTGAATGGGTTTGCCGACGTACTGTGCAGACGACCTGTTATTTACGCGTCGTCGTTTGACAGCTGTCAAGCGACGACGCGTAAAAATACAGCCTCGTCAAAAGAAGTGCAGGACACTTCTTTGGACGTTTTTGGAGCTGTTTTCTCATAGACTGCAATGAAAACAGCTCCAAAAACGGACATAAAAAACGATGCGAAAACGGCGTGAAAACGCCGCGAAAAATGCGAGTTGGTAAAAAAAACGTCTGAAAAGCAGGGTCTGTTTTCCCTTGAAAACAGCTCTGGATTTTCAGACGTTTTTGTTGACTACGTGTGAACATACCCTTATACTGTGTCAGCTATGGGGTATTAGGGTATGTTCACACGTAGTCAACAAAAACGTCTGAAAATCCAGAGCTGTTTTCAATGGAAAACAGACCCTGCTTTTCAGACGTTTTTTTACCAACTTGCATTTTTCGCGGCGTTTTCACACCGTTTTCGCGGAGTTTTTTACGTCCGTTTTTGGAGCTGTTTTCATTGGAGTCTATGAGAAAACAGCTCCAAAAACGTCCAAAGAAGTGTCCTGCACTTCTTTTGACGAGGCTGTATTTTTACGCGTCGTCGTTTGAGGGTATGTTCACACGGCCACATTTCAGACGTATACGAGGCGTATTATGCCTCGTTTTACGTCTGAAAATAGGGCTGCAATACGTCGGCAAACATCTGCCCATTCATTTGAATGGGTTTGCCGACGTACTGTGCAGACGACCTGTAATTTACGCGTCGTCGTTTGACAGCTGTCAAACGACGACGCGTAAATTTACTGCCTCGGCAAAGAAGTGCAGGGCACTTCTTTGCCACGTAATTTGAGCCGTTCTTCATTGAAATCAATGAAGCACGGCTCAAGGTTTACGAGCGTCTCAGACGCCTCGTAAATTACGAGGAGGAGCTTTTACGTGTGAAACGAGGCAGCTGTTAACAGTCTGTCTTTTCACACGTAACTGCCTCTCAGCGTGTGAACATACCCTGACAGCTGTCAAACGAGGACGCGTAAATAACAGGTCGTCTGCACAGTACGTCGGCAAACCCATTCAAATGAATGGGCAGATGTTTGCCGACGTATTTGAGACGTATTTCCAGACGTAAAACGAGGCAAAATACGCCTCGTATACGTCTGAAATTTGGCCGTGTGAACATACCCTTATACTGTGTCAGCTATGGGGCATTATACTGTGTCAGCTATGGGGCATTATACTGTGTCAGCTATGGAGCATTAGGGTATGTTCACACGGCGGGGGTCCATAACGGCTGAAATTACGGGGATGTTTCAGCCTGAAAACATCCCCGTAATTTCAGCCGTACCGGCATGTGCAGGCGCTTGAACGCCGCGTCAATTACGGCCGTAATTAGCGCTGCTATTCATTGGAGTCAATGAATAGCGGCTCCAATTACGGCCAAAGAAGTGACAGGTCACTTCTTCTACGCGGGCTTCTATTTACGCGCCGTCATTTGACAGCGGCGCGTAAATATACGCCTCGTGTGAACAGACAAACGTCTGCCCATTGCTTTCAATGGGCAGATGTTTGTCAGCGCTATTGAGGCACTATTTTCAGACGTAATTCGGGGCAAAAACGCCCGAATTACGTCCGTAAATAGGCCGTGTGAACATACCCTTATACTGTGTCAGCTATGGGGCATTATACTGTGTCAGCTATGGGGCATTATACTGTGTCAGCTATGGGGCATTATACTGTGTCAGCTATGGGGCATTATACTGTGTTGCAGCTATGGGGGCATTATACTGTGTCAGCTATGGGGCATTATACTGTGTCACATCTATGGAGGCATTATACTGTGTCGCATCTATGGGGCATTATACTGTGTCAGCTATGGGGCATTATACTGTGTCACATCTATGGAGGCATTATACTGTGTCGCAGCTATGGAGGCATTATACTGTGTCGCAGCTATGGAGGCATTATACTGTGTCGCAGCTATGGGGGCATTATACTGTGTCGCAGCTATGGGGGCATTATACTGTGTCGCAGCTATGGGGGCATTATACTGTGTCGCTGCTATGGTGGCATTATACTGTGTCATAGCTATGGGGGCATTATACTGTGTCGCAGCTATGGAGGCATTATACTGTGTCGCAGCTATGGAGGCATTATATGGTGTCGCAGCTATGGAGGCATTATACTGTGTCGCAGCTATGGAGGCATTATACTGTGTCGCAGCTATGGAGGCATTATACCGTGTTGCAGCTATGGGGGCATTATACTGTGTCGCAGCTATGAAGGGCATTATACTGTGGGGGCAGCTACGGTGGGCATTATACTGAGCAATTACAAGAGCTGCAGGTCCAAGGGGGGAGACGCTGTGTAGCACAATATACAAGGGGGGATTGTTGTATAGCACCATATAGAAGGGAGCGCTGTGTATCACTATATCTAAGGGGGATTGCTGTGTAGCACTATATACAAGAGGGGGAGGGCTATGTGACGCTATTTACAGAGGGGGAGGACTGTATAGCGCTATTTACAGGGGGCTGTGTGTGGTGCTATCTACAGTGTTTGACACAATTATATTCAGGGGCGCAGTCTATGGTGCTATAATATTTAGGGGCACAGTGTTTGTACTATTTTATTCAGGGGCGCAGTGTTTGGTGCTATTATATTTAGGGGCACAGTGTGTGGCACCATGATAATATTATCTTTGTTTATAGGTGTGGAAATGTTGGAAAAGTGAGGAGCCAAAGACATCTGAGTGGCAAATTCTGCAGAAATTGGTCATGGCCTGGAAAAGTCGTCATGAAGTCTGGACTGGATGGAGACGAGAAAAAAAACTACGTCGTCACCTGTGAGTCACTAGATTTATAGACAATCTGTCATCTCTACTGACATGTTTATTATAGGAAATCCTTGTATTTCACAAAGTCTTTGTGCAGTCCAGGACTGATAGACAAATAACTGTTACTATTCCCCTTGTCAGGAGAATGTGTCCCTACACGGTGCGATACCGTCAGCGATGGTTGGAGATTGTCAGTATGTGGGGACACAGCCTTTTGACAAGGGGAGTAGTAACACCCATTTGTTAATGTCTGGACAAAAAGGAAGTGTTAACAATAGTTACAGGGTGGCGGTGGAGAAGGGGGGCCCAACTATGGGTAACAGCCCAGGGCCTATGGTCTACTTAATCCGCCACTGGTGATATTACTCATTTTAATTAATTAGGGTAGTCAGTCTTTTTTGCTTTATAGAAGCACAATAAAATGTGTTCATTTATTTATTTGTCCACTTATTTAGTCATTGGCAGTTGGATTAAAAGGAACCACCTCAAGAGTTAGCAACCTAGTAGCCTCCCGCAGCAAATACCAGATTCCTGTATAGGGATTGAATGGTGAAGACTGAGGAGGATACTTAGACAACACCCTTATATGTGGCCCTAGGCCAAACCAGTGGAGTAGCCCAATGGGTCCACAAACCTGCTGGTCTTAACAGTTTTATCAGGCCATGGACTCCGCTGGCAACCTGAAACCTATGGTGCAGGTCCTCTACGATGCCATCCATAACCTCAGCAGTCGGCAGGCCAGATGTTACAGTATATGAATTCCATGACTGCACAGAAAAAAGTTAACCGCCCTCCAATACTGTATCTCCGTTCCTGCAGACTGCAGCTTCAGTATCACCTCTGCCTTCGGCTCCAGGTATTCAACGGTCTCTGCCACCTAGCTATGATGGGGGTTCTAAGGTGTGTGAGGCTTCATTAACTTATGATTATATGGTCATGCCATTCAGGCTATGCAATTCTCCTGCTGTCTTCCAGGAATTTGTAAATTAAATTTCCCGGGATCTCCTGTGGTCCT
Organism: Rhinoderma darwinii; assembly: GCF_050947455.1. Classification (NCBI taxonomy): domain Eukaryota; kingdom Metazoa; phylum Chordata; class Amphibia; order Anura; family Rhinodermatidae; genus Rhinoderma; species Rhinoderma darwinii. The sequence continues at coordinate 221,352,702 of NC_134691.1, read as the reverse complement.
GTACCTAGACGACATTTTAATTTTCTCCCCAGATATCCAGTCACATCATGCTCATGTAAAGATTGTGCTTTAGCATCTAAGAAACAATAAGCTACCGTATATGCTAAATTAGAAAGTCCATAATTGACAAATTGTGATCTGATTGTGCCTGGTGTCACACCTTCATCTTCCAGTGTCTGCAGATAGATTGGAAAAGTAGCCTCTGAAAAAATATGGCCAACTGAAGCTGTGGAAGCCTTTGAAAGGTTAATATAAAAGAATTTGCTTGTGCACCAGTTCTTCAGCTCCCTGAGTGGGTGTTGGGTCAGTCCTCTTGCAAAAAAAACTCTTTAGGAAAATTCTGGCCTTACGGTTTATTCTCAAAAACATTCAGTCCTGCTTAACGAAATTACTCCATCAGTGATCATGAGTTGCTTGCCCTTAAATTGTGAATTTTAAATAGAAGAGTGGCTACTAGAAGAAGCTTATTATCCAGTAATTATTTACTCTAATCACAAGAACTTATTGTACCTGCCAACTGCCTATGAATTGAATGTACTCTTCTTGTCTAAGGGCCTGTTCACATCAGCGTTGGCTTTCCGTTCCGGGGTTCCTTCGGAGGTTTCCGTCGGATGAACCCCGCAACGGAAAGTGAAACTGAAACCACAGCTTCCGTTTCCGTCACCACTGATATCAATGGTGACGGAAACATTGCTAATGGTTTCCGTTCGTCCCCATTCTGGCAGGTTTCCGTTTTTCAGACGGAATCCATAGCGCAGTAAACTCCGCTATTGATTCCGTTGTTAAAACGGAAACCTGCCGGAATGGTGACGAACGGAAAAAATTAGTGATGTTTCCGTCACCATTGATATCAATAGTGACTGAAACGGAAGCTGTGGTTTCACTTTCACTTTCCGTTGCGCGGTTCACCCATCGAAAACCTCCAACGGAACCCTGGAACGGAAAGCGAACGGTGATGTGAACAGGCCCTGATTTCGTTGGAAAACCGGAAACCTGCCGGAATGGTGACGAACGGAAACCATTAGCAATGTTTCAGTCACCATTGATATCAATGGTGACTGAAACGGAAGCTGTGGTTTTAGTTTCACTTTCCGTTGCGGGGTTCACCCGACGGAAACCTCCGACGAAACCCCGGAACGGAAAGCGAACGGTGATGTGAACAGGCCATAAGGGTGCGTTCACATATATCAGTTGCACCAGCATCAGTTTTTTTGTCACTCAAGTGATGGCAACTGATACATTTTTGCATCAGTTTTTGCATCAGTTGTCATCAGGCTTTTTCACAATTTTTACTAAAAATCCATCAGTTGTCATCAGTTGTCGTTAGTTGTCATCAGTTTTTAACATAATTTTTTTCCACAATGGTCCACCAAGAAGATAGTCTAGGGTCTGAAAATGTGTCCATTTTATCAGAGTGGTGTATAGCTTGCGATAGATTGAATACATGATAGATTAGATACTTGTTGTGTACCATGTCAGGGTTCTCCATCTCTGGTCTGACACACACATTGTAATGTCACGTGTGTCATAATCAGTGCAGCGCTAAGGCCTGCACCAAGAGGGAGAGCCCAGCAGGCAGCTGATCAGATCTTCGAAGCAGCCTTGTGAACCTGCAAAAACGCCAAACACTAGCACTAAGTTTAGGGAGTAGCTAGTTTTTGACGCCTTTAGAGCTACTCATCTCACCCCGCATCTCCTACCCACCCCACACCATGCAGGGATTGCTGTTGTTTTTATTCACACAACAGGGTTCAGGTGTCGGTCGTTAAAAACAGCCGTCCAGGGCCGTTTTTGACAGCCATTTTGCATCTGTTTTGTATCTGTGCCCTGTCCGTGTTTTTCGTTTTTGACAAATTGTTAAAAACAGATGAATTACATGTGTAGATAATGAAACACTGCCCTCTGCAGATAATGCTGCAGTGCCCTCTGTATATAGTGCCACACACCACCTGTAGATAATGCCACAGTTCCCTCTGTAGATAGTGCCACACTGCTCTCTGGATATAGTGCCAGACCCCCTGTAGATAATGCTGCAGTGCCCACTGTAGATAGTGCCACATCCCCCCTGTATATAGTGTCACACACGCCCTGTAGCTAATGCCACAGTGCCCCCTTTATATAGTGCTACACACCCCCTGTAGATAATGATGCAGTGCACTCTTTAGATAGTGCCACACCCCCCTGTATATAGGGCCACACCCCCCTGTAGATAGGGCCACACCCCCCTGTAGGTAGTGCTGCAGTGCCCTCTGTATATAATACCACAGTATCCCCTGTAGATAATTTCGTAATGTCAAATAGCCCCCCTGTAGATAGCGCCACACAGCGCGCCCGTAGAATGTGCCACATAGCGCCCCACTGTCGATAGCGCCATCCCCTGTAGATAGCGCCACTGAAGCTCCCTCTAGCAGCGAAATCCCCGGCCAGCATTGCCGACCCTGTGGCCGGGGATTCCTTCATGCAGGACCCCCTGACGCGGAATACCTCTTGCCGACTCTGGCCGGGGATTCCGCTCCAGGAGCCCTTGACGTCGATCTCCATATATGTACAGTAACCACAAGGGAATTCCCGGCCAGATCATCAGCAACAGGGATTCCGCTCAATCAGTAGCCACTGACGTCACTGTCCATATATGGAGAGAGACATCAAGGGCTTCCCCGTATACAGTGCTTAAAGTAGCGGTGTGCCCGGGGGAATCCTCGGCGAGCGGAGGAGCTCCCTCTGCTCCTCCGCTCTGAACTCATTCTGAAGCAGAGACCTGATGATTCCCTGCTTCAGTATTAAGATCAACTGTGTCTGCGTCCAGAGGACGCAGACACAGTTGACAGCAGCACATACCCCCGGCTGCCCGGAGCAGTGGGACATCGGCCGGAATGCGGTACTGTCCAGCTGAATCCGGGACGGTTGGGAGGGTAGTCATCAGGAGCTCCGTCTGGAGCGGAATCCCCGGCAATTCTATGACCGGGGATTCCGCTCCTAGCTCACATCCACCTTCCCCCCGGGTGCTGCCGGAAGGTGGATGTGGCAGCACCCGACGTTCATTCGGCCATAATTAAAAGCATAGGATACGGGGGCTGACTTCCATGGGAGCCAAAAACAAAAACGCTGCTGGTAATGTTTTTGGATCTGGCTCCTGCACAGGTCCAGCGCTGTACGGAGCCACAACGTATGTCCTCTGTGCCAGGACAGATCCCATAGAAAGCTATGGGATCCGTTCTAACATCAGTTTCCCTCTGGCTGTTCTGCAACACGCCGGAGAGAAACTGAAAGGAGCAACGGATATATGTGAACGGCCCTAACCTGTATCTATCTTAACATGTTGCATTAACTCTACCAGTCCTGTACAACTATCGATTCTAGTATCTCGCTTTGGAATGAAATACAATCTGCAAGCATGTTATTAGAGTGGCGTTTAAAGGTGTCGATTTCAAAATCCTTTAGACTCCTCCCCCAGTTTTACCCTAGCCAAATCTAATAGAGACACAGTGGTTTCACGCTCCTGTCCCAAGACCTGACCGTGTCAGGTATTACTGCGATGAGTTCACTGGCGGGTTCATGTGTGCATGCACTGTATGTGGTGTTATTATGGTAGTATTAAATGTGATTAGCAACTATATTTTACATGCTGTCAACTTGATCTTGAATACTGTTATATGATTGATCAACTATTCACTCAGATCCAAGAACAATTTGACCACAACAATCTGTAAGATTGCAGTAGTACAATTTAATCACATTATGTATTGTCCAGATGCTCTATAATTGCTAATTTGGTAAGTGATAAAACTTTTATGCGCCCCTCTCATTTCTGGACCAGTGCTTTCATATCATATTAATTATTGTGTATCATTTGTCATGTGGATATTGTATTTCAAAGCATCATATTGAGACTGTCAGAATGAGTTTAGTTTAGTTTGTGTAGGTTTGCACATTTATCAATACTGTTTTTTTTTTTTTAGATGCAACCACATTGTGTGTGTTAACACAATTACTCTCGACCAGCAAAGATAAAAGCTTGTTATTTTATATCAGTATCCCTGTAAAGGTCTCTACATATAGTCTGAATTACTAGAACAATGTATATAAAATTGCAGTTACTCTATATGGACAAAAGTATTGGGACACCTACACATTATACCTACAGCAGCTTTTATTGTCATGATCTATGGGTATGTGGACCCACTAGGCCGCACTGCTGTAGCGGGGTAGCAGCTGGCCAAACAACAGCGTACCAAGTCATTATAAAGTCCAAGCACAAGGGTACCTGTAATAGTCCAGACAGTAGTAGCGGCTTAGGCACAGATGGGACTTTGGCGGCAGGTGATGAAAAACGTGGCAGATGACACCATACGTAGTGTAAATCAGCAGGCGTAGTAGACGGTACAACATGACGCCAACACTAGAGAGTGCACAGGAATAAATAGAGCACGGGATACAGGATACAGGTAGCAGGGCACGGGAACACAGGGAACAGGATACTACTAAGGGACCATTTTCAATAGTAACAGAGGAATACAAACAATGCTCAGGCAAAGAGTGAAAGGTCAGGGGCCCTTTTATAGTCCAAGGTGATTAGGCTAATTAGAACCATATTTTCCTGTGCGCTCGCTAACCTTTTAAGGCCCGGCACAAGCATGCGTGCAGACTCTACGGGACACTGAGGAGCACAAATGAGTGCTTGCATCTCCTGGGGAGGAGATGCAAACCAGCACTCACAAGTCCTTGGCTGCGGCTGTCGAGGGGTGAGTAACCATGATGGTCTGCAGCCGTGGATGTTACATTTATGACATATCATTATAAATCCACAAGCATTGATATGGAGTTGGTCCTGACTTTGCAGCTAAAACTGCTTCCACTCTTTTGGGAAGGCTTTCTACAAGATTTTGGATTGAATCGTTGCCCATTCATTCAGAAGAGCATTTGTGCGGACAAAAACGGATGTTGGACGAAAGGGCCTGGCTCGCAATCTATGTTCTAGTTCATCCCAAAGGTTTTTGATGGGGTTAAGGCCAGTCAAGTTGTTCCCCATCAAGCTCAACCAACAATACATTTATGGACCTTGCTTTGTGCACAGGGGCATAGTCATGGTGGAACAGAAATGGGCCTTCCCCAAACCGTTCCCATAAAGTTAGAAGTATACAAATGTCCAAAATGTCTTGGTGTGCTGAAGCATTAAGATTTGCCTTCACTGGAACTAAGGGGCCTAGACCAACCCCTGAATAACAATATTCACCATAGCATTATCCCTACTCCACCATAGTTGGCACAATGCAGTCAGGCAGGTAATGGTCTCCTGGCATTCATCAAACCCAAACACGTCCATTAGACTGCTGGATAGAAAGGATGATTCCTCACTCCACAGAACACGTTTCCACTGCTCTTCAGTCCAGAGGCAACATGCCTTACACCACCCTATCCAACGCTTAGCATTTTGCTTGGTGATGTAAGGCTTGCATGCAGTTGCTCGGCCATGGAAACCCATGCCATGAAGCTCCCGGCGCACAATTCCCGTGCTAATGTTAATGCCAGAGGAGGTTTGTAACTCTACACTTATTGAGTCAGCAGAGCATTCGTGACTTTAACTGTGCGCCTCAGCACTTCGCGACCCTGCTCTGTTACATTAAGTAGTCTGCCACTTCGTGGCTCCTAAACGCTACCAATTTTCAATAATACCAATGACAGTTGATCGTGGAATATCTAGGTGGGAAGACATTTCACAGACTGACTTGTTGCAGGGGTGGCATCCTATTACAGTATTCAACCATGCTTTATTGACAGACCGGATACAGGAACAGATAAGCAGATTTCCTGATAATGCAACATAATTTATTAACTTGGGTAGGGGATGCTTGGACTGCAACCAGTTGGCAACTAGAAGCTGCAGTGACAACTACACAAGGACAGGGATGCAGAAACAGATAATGGGGTAACCGGACAGTCCTAAAACAGACAGGCCCAGACGTGGAAAACACCGGAGTGGCAGAGATGAAGCTAACCTCAGACGGAACCAGGACCCACCTAGAGCAGAGGCCAGGCTTAAGCACTAGACTTGGGACCAGGAGATGCCAGGAACAGAGTCCAGGATTAGCCGGTCGGAACCAGGAGATATTAGGAGCAGCGTCTATGAGCAAGTGGTATCACATCCCAGGATAGAGATCTTGGCACAGGTGACATGAAGCAGCACTACACAATCACAGCAGCAGAGAAAGAGATCAAACGCAGTAGACAGGACCACTAGTACCAGGAACAGTATCTAGAGGCAAGAGGCAGAATACACCAGACTGGACAGGGCCACAGTCAGGAACACACATTTCCTCAAGCTCAAACTGATGTGACAAACAGGGTTTAAATAGCAGAGTTCATCAGCAGCAGCCAATGAAACAACAAGAAGTATCAAAGCACAAAAGTCCAGCACAGGAGGAGTTAACTCCTTTAGGACACAGCCTGTTTTGGCCTTGTGGACACAGATGATTTTTGCAGATCTGACATGTGTCATTTTATGTGGTAATAACTCCGGAATGCTTTTGCCTATTCAAGCGATTCTGAGATAGTTTTTTCGTGACATATTGTATTTTATGTTAGTGAAAAAATTTGGTCGATACATTCAATATTTATTTGTGAAAAATGTAAAATTTTAGTAAAAATTTGCAAAAATTTGCATTTTTCTAAATTTAAATGTATTTGCTTGTAAAATAGATAGTAATACCACTCAAAATAGTTACTAGTTAACATCCCCCATATGTCTACTTTATGTTTGCATCATTTTTTTTCACGTACTTTATTTTTCTAGGACGTTACGAAGCTTAGAACTTTAGCAGCAATTTCTCATATTTTCAAGAAAATTTCAATAGGCCATTTTTTCAGAGACCAGTTCAGTTCTGAAGTGGCTTTGAGGGCCTTCTATATTAGAAAGTCCCCATAAATCACCCCAGTTTGAAGAGGTCTTGTGGTACCTAAACAGTCGAAACCCCAAAAAGTGACCCCCATTTTGGAAACTACACCCCTCAAGGCATTTTTCTAGGGGTATAGTTAGCATTTTTACCTGACAGTTTTTCTGTAGAATTTAGTGGACTTAGTCTGTGAAGATGAAAATCACCTTTTTCTTTGGAAACATAGAATTTCATTTTTACAAGGAATAAAGGAGAAAAAGCACACCAACATTTGTAAAGCAATTTCTCCTGATTACGGCAATACCCCATATGTGGTCATAAACTGATGTTTGGACCCACAGCAGGGCTCAGGAGGGAAGGAGCGCCTTTTGGATTTTGGAGTGAAGATTTTGCTGGATTGGTTTTCAGTGCCATGTCGGGTTTGCAACGCCCCGGAGGGACCAAAACAGGGGAAACCCCCCAAAAGTGACCCCATTTTGGAAACTACACCCCTCAAGGAACTTTTCTAGGGGTATAGTGAGCATTTTGACCACACAGGATCTTTTTTAGAGCTAAGGTGACCAAAAAAAAGCGATTTTGGCACTTTCAATTCTTTATTTCTTACAGCGTTCACCGTGCGCAATAAATTATGTTTTACTTTATTCTGCCGGTCGGTACGATTACGGCGATACCATATGTGTATAGATTATTTTACGTTTTGCAGCGTTTGCACAATAAAATTTAAGTTTCTATAAAATAATTTATTTTCTGAGACACCATATTCTGAGCCGTAACTTTTTAATTTTTCATCAAATAAGCTGTGGGTGGTCTTGTTTCTTGCGGGACGGGTTGTAGTTTTTATTGGTACTATTTTGGGGTAAATGCGACTTTTTGATCACTTTTTATTCTATACCTTGGGAGGGGTGGTGACCAAAAAATAGCGATGCTGACATAGTTTTCCGTTTGCTTTGTTTGCGGCATTCACCATGCGGAAAAAATAACATTATAGTTTCATAGTTTGGGTCGTTACGAACACGGTGATACCAAATATGTGTATTTTTTTAACGTTTTCATTTTTTCCCTATAATAAATGACTTATTATAGGAAAACAAAAACTTCTATTTTTACACTTTTATAAAACATTTTTATTAACTTTTTTTACTTTTTACACTTTCTTTTTCTTACCTGCAGCTCTGATCGCTGCTAGAATACATTACACTACCTAGGTAGTGTAACATATTCCGACTGTCAATGTGACGTCACAGTCAGAGGCTGGTCCTCATAGGCTTCCATACATGGCAGACCCGGAGGCCGTTGCCTGGCCTCCGGATGCCATCGCAAGCATCAGCAGCCCCCACAATTGCATGGGGGCTGCTGATGTGCTACAAACCTCCTAAATGTGGTGATCGCAATCGAGCACCACATTTATCGGGTTAATTGCCGAAATCAGCGGCGATGAGCCGCTGGTCGGCAACACAGGAGTTTTAGCTGTTGGGGACAGCTGATCTCCCAGTTCCCGATGCACACCTTGTCGCCGACAGTGTGCATCGGGAACGACACAGTGACTTCCTGTCACTCTGACAGGAAGTCTATCAGGACTAGCCGAAGGTTCGTCCTGATGGGCTTCCGTCCATGGCAGACCCGGAAGCCATTGTTTGGCTTCCGTCTGCCATACTAACTATCGGCAAACCCCGCGATTTCGGACCGGCGTCTGCCGATATGCTAGAAACCCCTAAAATTTAAGGGGTTAATTCGCCGAAATCAGCGGCAAAGGACCGCTGGCTGGCAAGAGTGGAGTGTCAGCTGTTGGCGACAGCTGACCTCCCGGTTCCCGGTGCACACTGTCGCTGACAGTGTGCACCGGAAAAAACTCAGTAACTGTACGTCCTCGTGCGGGAAGTAACCTCCCGCAACGACGTACAGTTACGTACAGTTACGTACTCATGCGGGTAGGGGTTAATGACTCCATGGCTGCTGCAGAATGTGATTGTGTAAAGCACCTGATTATAGCTGCGGGAAAACATGTAATGTAGCAGAGCTATATTTGAAATGAATAATAACTAATTGCCGTTAGGCAAAAAAGCCCTGTTTTCCAACTGCCATGAAAGATAATAAATAAATAAAGTAAATTCTTTAATGTGCTATATATAGCAATAGGACAGACCACATGAAAGTTAAAAATATCACTGCTTGATTGCCGGGTAAACGTATGCAAGACTGCTGTCCATGCACTAGTGTGATACACCTATGAACCAACGTGCCACGACCGCTGACTTAGCCGTCAGTGGTTATAGTGTGTGATGTAGTTTAACCAGCAAGCAGGAATTAAAAATTGAAGATGTTTTGTTTTCACGGATGTTTTACTTTTTTTCACCTCTCACATTTTATTTTGGGGGCGTTATATTGACGATATTCTCATCCTTTGGGATGGAGATGTCAATACCTTCACTGACTTCATGTCTATACTTAACCACAATACAATTGGAATGAGATTCACTTATGAGATACATAATCATGAGATTAGTTTTCTCGATCTCAAGATCTCTTTGGACCCTGGTGGCAGTGTCCAAACTGACATTTTCCGTAAAGTAACAGCCACTAACAGCTTCCTTCATTGGGACAGCTATCATCCACCTGCTCTCAAAAAAGGAATTCCTATCGGCCAATATTTGAGAGCCAAGAGAAACTGTTCCAACGACTTATCCTTCCAAACTGAATGCGACGGTCTATATTATAAATTCCTAGCCCGAGGTTACCCCAAAAAGTGGCTACATAGGGCCTATGCCAGGGCTAAGGCATCTGATAGACCTAGTTTACTTCTAGATAAAGATGCCAGACGTACTACATCTAGATCATCCAATGCCATACGTTGTATAGGTACCTTTGACGTTTGCTCTCCTCAAATCACTAATATCTTACGGAAACATTGGTCGATACTCACTGCTGACCCTGACCTTAGGGATGCAATTCCAGCGAGTCCCAGCATTACCTACCGCAGGGGGAAAAATCTGCGGGAATTCCTAGTACATAGCCATCATTCTAGACGATCTAGTGCTCCATCTAGTTGGCTAAAAAGATCAGTCAAAGGTTCTCATCCATGTGGCAAATGTTCCTTTTGCCATCTCATGCCAACAGTTAAGAATTTCACCAATCCAGTGGATGGTAAACTGTATGAGATTAAACAATTTATCAATTGCCAATCTAGTGGAGTTATATACATAGCAAAATGCCCATGTCCTAAGTTGTACGTGGGCAAGACCGTTCAGGAATTGAGGAGACGAATCTCCAAACACCGGAGTACCATCAATAATAAAGAAGATACTACTCTATCCAGGCATTTCCATAAATTTCATGGGGGTGATACTCGATTGTTGCAATTCTGGGGTGTTGTCCAGCTCAAACTGGGCCCCAGGGCGGGTAACTTAGATCGTAGACTCCTACAAGAGGAGGCACGTTGGATTCATCGGCTCGGCACTCTGACCCCGCAGGGCTTGAATGAGGGGTTCACCTTCACTGCTTTTCTCTGATGCTGTTTCTGTTTTTTATTTGGAGCTCTTGATTACGTGTCCCTAATGCGCATTGTGGCTTCTCTCCTATATGTGTTTATACACATTTATTGATTAATTGATATACTAGTGGATAGTGTAGCCATATACCTGTTCTTGACGATGAATTATGGATACTTTAGTAAATCTCACAAGTTTCTCTCATAAAGTTTACACTATCTAGGACCACATTTTTATGGCGGCCCCCATATTCTCCCCTCTTAATTTGGAATCAATATTTGCAATTGATATTCATCTGACATTTAGTCAACCCAATGGACTTTGTAATTCCTGTAGCCTATCCGCATCCGATTCCGATGCAGAGTGAAATGGAGATTTATCTACTTATGCTCCCTAATGTATTAATTGCATCATTTACTTCTCGCTCTGCCTCGGGCACTGTGATGTTTGGTTATATCTTTATTCCAGGTAAAACAAGTCCGCTGAATTCATGAATTCATACCCTACTTACTCTAAGTCTGGATATCATCTACCTGCGCATGCGTCACTTTTACCGTGATCCTTGCATATGCTGTGCATTTGTCCACAAACTATTGACTCCTCAGACTATGTCCCTCATGATACGTATGTGCCCTACGCACACTGCCGTTTCCCATTAGTCCATGCTTCCATCTCCTAATAAAGTGGAGACCATATGTTTGTCCTTATCTTGGATAAACATATAGGTCCCGCTGTATGATTAGGTTCTTTATATCATTTACCAACGGTGCTCCGTTTCCTTCGTTTTAGCGAAATGAAGTCCTATCCATCTATGCATGCACAGGCGTCACTGCCTACTTTATACTTTCCACTTACACTGTAATCTTATCTTACTTTTCTCTAAGTTGTGATTTTGTATCACTGCGCATGCGTGGTCCTCAATTGTACCAGCATAGACGCTGTATAATCAGTCTATCACTATAGGACTTCTTTTGGACTATGTTTCCGATCGGCAAGTGTGCGCCTGCGCACCTCTCCATGGCTGATTGGTTCCATGAATGGCCTCCTATTGGCCCACGGATCAGCTGTGGAGGCTGGTACTCTTTCGCTCTCGGTGATTGGGAGTGTATACTGACGTACTTTGGTTTACGTCATAGACGGACTTTACAAGAGGGGAGGATTTCCCGGCGCGTCGCCATTAGCCCCATTTCCCCTGAGGACGTTACAGCAGTAACGAAACATGTCGGGGGGGCTCTTCAATTTTTAATTCCTGCTTGCTGGTTAAACTACATCACACACTATAACCACTGACGGCTAAGTCAGCGGTCGTGGCACGTTGGTTCATAGGTGTATCACACTAGTGCATGGACAGCAGTCTTGCATACGTTTACCCGGCAATCAAGCAGTGATATTTTTAACTTTCATGTGGTCTGTCCTATTGCTATATATAGCACATTAAAGAATTTACTTTATTTATTTATTATCTTTCATGGCAGTTGGAAAACAGGGCTTTTTTGCCTAACGGCAATTAGTTATTATTGTGTATTGCGCCCACCAACTACCCAGGATCTTTTTCATTTTTGTTAATATTTGAAATGAATACTCAATCCCACCAGGGTCAAAAACGACATTGCCAGCAGAAAGGAGGTGGGCAAGAACACATTTTGTTACACTGTACCACGCTGGAATTCAGTGAGCCTTTTATGTGTGTCCCAATACTTATGTCCATATAGTGTTATTGTTTATGATGTGGGAGTACACATCTGTATCCATTCCGGGTTTTAGTAAAATTTCCTCTGTGTATCAGAATTAATAAGATCCAATTCACTACTTGTGTATAATTCAACAACTATAAAATCTATCTATCCATTCATCGACAAAGGAGCAGAGGATGCTTTGACTTGTATGTAGCTATCTACAATTTGCTTTATATATGTGAATACCGCATAAGAGTACAGACCAATGGAGTAACAAACATTCATATCATCTTGATGAAAATAGCGCCTCCCGGGTGAGCAAATCATTTTTTTTATACAAAACCATCTTTGATGCAAACGTTGATGCACTTCAACAATCATTTTGGAGTGAATACACAGATGGAATACATATAAGCAGAGGGGCAAGCGCACATAGTGCGGACACGCCGCAGAACTACAGGCCTGAGAATATCAAGCACCCACAGTGCGGACACACAGCAGGACTACAGGCCTGAGACGATCAAGCACACATAGTGTGGACACGCAGCAGGACTACAGGTCTGAGAAGCAGGGGCATAACTAGGAAAGACTGGGCCCCATAGCAAACTTTTGACCGGGGCTCCCCCTCCGCTGGGTATCACACAACCCCCCCCTTGTAGATAGTGCCTCCCTATAGATTCCACCACACAGCGCCCCCCTATAGATAGCACAATACACAGCCCCCTGTAGATAGCGCCATACACAGCCCCCTGTAGACAACGCCTTACAGCCCCCCATAGCTGTGCGATAAAGTATCATACCCCATAGTATAATGCCCGGGGAGTGCTCCGTGACACTATATACAAGGGGGGGAGCTCTCCGTGACACTATATACAAGGGGGGAGTGCTGGGTGGCCCTATATATAAGGGGGAGGGTAGCGCTGTGTGGGCCTCTATACAAGGGGGAGGGGAGCGCTGTGTGACACTATATACAAAGGGGGGGAGTGCTCTGTGACACTATATACAAGGGGGGGAGTTCTCTGTTACACTATATACAAGGGGGAGGGGAGCGCTGTGTGGCACTATATACAAAGGGGGAGCGCTGTGTGCACTATATACAAGGGGGGAGCGCTATGTGGCCCTATATACAAGGGGGAGCGCTAAGTGGCCCTATATACAAGTGGGAGCGCTAAGTGACCCTATATGCAAGGGGGAGCGCTGTGTGGCCCTATATACTAAGAGGGAGCGCTGTGTGACACTATATACAAGGGGGGGCTGTGTGGCGCTATCCACAGCGGTATGCGTGTGGTGCTTTTTACAGGGGTGCTCTGTGGCGCTATTTACAAGAGGGGGAGGGTTGTATGGCGCTATCTATAGGGGGCTGTGTGTAACGCTCTCTATGAGGGGGATGTGTGTGGTGCTAGCTATAGGGGGTGTGTAATATCTACAGGGGCTGTGTGTGGCGCTATCTATGGGGGGGTGTAATATCTACAGGGGCTGTGTGTGGCACTATGTACAGGGGGCTGTGTGTGGCAGTATGTACAGGGGGCTGTGTATATGTGGCATTTTACAGCGTTTGGTATTATTATATTCAGCCGTGCAGTCTTTGGTGCTAATATATTTAGGGGCACAGTATGTGGCACCATGATAATTTTATTTTCGTTTATAGGTGTGGAAATGTTGGGAAAGTGAGGAGCCGCAGACATCTGTGTCACAAATTCTGCAGAAATGGGTCATGGCCGGTAGAAGTCGTCATGAGCTCTGGACCGGATGGATAAGAAAAGAGGAAAAAAACTACAAGAATCTTAGACGTCGTCACCTGTGAGTCACTAGATTTATAGAGAATCTGTCACCTCTCCTGACATGTTTATTATAGAAAATCCTTGTATTTCACAAAAAGTCTTTCTGAAGTCCAGGACTGATAGACAATTCCCCTTGTCAGGAGGATGTGTCCCAGCACAGTGTGATACTGTCAGTATGTAGGGACACAGCCCTGTGACAAGGCGAATCGTAACACCAATTTGTTAATGCTTGCCCAAAAAGGTAGTGTTAAAAATAGTTACGGCGTGGCAGGGCGGCGGTGCGGAAGGGGGGCCCATGTTTGGGTAACAGCCCAGGGCCCATGGTCTACTTAATCCGCCACTGCTCTCCAGCTACATCTTTAAGGGGATTTTTACATTCATGTTTGTATACTTGAGGGGTTGTCTGTGTCTACACCTAATAATATAGACTAAAAAAACAACTGTGAGGGGTACAAGATCTGGATTTCTTCTATTGATATAGAAGCCTGAAGCTCCAGCAATTAGGCTGTGAATACATTTTCAAGAATTTTCAACAATTTGTCGCCAATCTCCTCTTTTCATAGAAATAGCTTCCCGCTACTTATATCACCTCCAGCAAGCATTAGGACACTGCTTGCAATGCAAAATTCAAGACATTTAAATATTTTTCATATGTTTTTCACACATTTGAAAGGTTAATGTTAAATCAACCCAACAGATCTTGGAGATTAAAAATTAAGAGTTTATTTTTAATGCAATTTGTAGTACATCTGTAATACATTACAGTTGGTTCTGTAAGCGGTTCATTTAAATATTCACTCATATATTGCCAATAATAATGAAACTTCTACACAGATATATTAAGGCTGGGTTCACACGAGAATGTTACGTCCGTAATGGACGGAACGTATGTCGGCCGCAAGTCCCGGACCGAACACACTGCAGGGAGCCGGGCTCCTAGCATCATAGTTATGTACGATGCTAGGAGTCCCTGCCTCTCTGCAGGACAACTGTCCCGTACTGTAATCATGTTTTCAGTATGGGACAGTAGTTCCACAGAGAGGCAGGGACTCCTAGCATCGTACATAACTATGATGATAGGAGCCCGGCTCCCTGCAGTGTGTTCGGTCCGGGACTTGCGGCCGAAATACGTTCCGTCCATTACATTAAAAAAAAGAATACTGCAAAAAACTCTAGAGTGAACCAATCCTAAGGGTTTATGCACATGAATTTATACAAATTGATATACAGTGTTAATGCATTTCAATCGAGGCATGCCTATTGCTGTGTTTTTAAACTGTGTTATACACGGTTTTGCAGGGTCTGCAATAAAAAACATGACATTGTGCATCAATTGTATTTTGAAATGTAATGTTTTAGTAGGGGAAATGGTGCAAGAACCCAATGTAGAACAGTTTTGCCTGCATGTAACAAGCAATATAGTTCCGTATTGTGGACTGTATTACAGGGCAAAATACACGTCTTTACCTTGACTTTTAAAAAATTTAAATAAACAATGGCTAGATCCTTTATCTTGACTTTTTCAATGACATTTTGGTTGTGTGATATCACGCTACAGCAAGTTATCAGAGTCAAGATAAAGATGGCTACATCTGTACATAATCCCACATAATGGACCTGGGAATAGCACTCTAGATCCATTCTAGGACGAGCCCACCCTCTCAGTAAACCAGGATATCTCTCAATGTGGCGCATATTTGATGCAGATATTTCTGCACCTGTTCCATACATATAGTATGAATGGGGTTTACAAATTTCCATGCACTTGCGGCCGAAACAACCATATTCAGATTAATAGAATGGATTTTAACCCCTTCGCGCTCAGCGGCGTAATAATCCGTTGCGCTAACTGTATCGTTAGCGCTCAGCGACGGACTATTACGTCGCGGGAGTAACGGCCATTTCGGCCGTCCTCCCGACACATGCAGAAGCTGTGACAGCTGCTGTCTCGTACAGCAGCTGCCGCAGCTCCAACAGCGGGGACCGATCGCTGTGTCCCCGCTGATTAACCCCTTAAAAGCCGTGTTCAATAGTGATCACGGCTTTTTAGGGGTTAAGCTACAATCACCAGCCTGCTACACGATAGCGGCTGGCGATCGTAACGATGGCAACCGGACACCAAACGAAGTCAGGACCCACTATGCTTGCTGTCAGTGAGTAGCTGACAGCTCTAATACACTGCACTACGCATGTAGTGCAGTGTATTAGAATAGAGATCAGGGCCTCCTGCCCTCAAGTCCCCTAGTGGGACAAAGTAATAAAGTAAAAAAAAAGTTAAAAAAAGATTGTAAAAATAAGAAAATAAAAGTTTTAAAAGTATTAAAAGTAAAAATCCCCCCTTTTCCCTTATCAGTCCTTTATTATTAATAAAAATATATAAACAAACAAATAAACTATACATAATTGGTATCGCCGCGTCCGTAACGGCCTGAACAAAAAAATTATTTTGTTATTTATCCCGCGCGGTGAACGCCGTAAAAGAAAATAATAATAAACCGTACCAGAATCACAATTGTTTGGTCACTTCACCTCCCAAAAAATGGAATAAAGAGATCAAAAAGTCGCATGTACCTAAAAATGGTACTGATCGAAACTACAGTTCGTTACGCAAAAAATAAGTCCTCACACGGCTTTATTGATGGAAAAATAAAAAAGTTCTGGCTCTTACAATAAGGTAACAGAAAAAGTGAATGAGTTTTTACAAAACATATTTTATTGTGCAAACGCCATAAGACATAAAAAAAAACTATAAACATATGGTATCGCCGTAATCGTATCGCTCCGCAGAATAAAGTGAATATGTCATTTATAGCGCACGGTGAACGCTGTAAAAAAAATAGAATAAAAAAACAATAGTAGAATTGCTGTTTTTTAGTCACCACGCCACTTAACAATAGAATAAAAACTGATCAAAAAGCCGCATGCAAAAAAATGACATTATTTTAATTTCACAGCCCTATTCAAATAGGTGCTGTGAAAAAACTGTGGGGTCAAAATGGTAACAACAACCATAAATGAATTCCTCAAGGGGTCTAGTTTCCAAAATGGGGTAACTTTTGGGGGTTTTCCACTGTTTTGGCACCACAAGACCTCTTCAAACCGGACATGGTGCCAAATAAAAAGGAGGCCTCAAAATCCACTAGGTGCTCCTTTGCTTCGGAGGCCTGTGCTTCAGTCCATTACCGCACTAGGGCCACATGTGGGATATTTCTCAAAACTGCAGAATCTGGGCAATAAGTATTGAGTTGCGTTTCTCTGATAAAACCTTTTGTGTTATAAAAAAAATGGAATAAAGAGGATTTTCTGACAAAAAAAAAATGTAAATTTCACCTCTACTTTGCTCTAAATTCCTGTGAAACACCTAAAGGGTTCATAAACTTTCTATATGCTGTTGCGAATACTTTGAGGGGTCTAGTTTCTAAAATGGGGTGTTTCATAGGGGTTTCTAATATATAGGCCCCTCAAAGCAACTTCAGAACTGAACTGGAACCTAAAAAAATAAATAAATGAGGCAATACTTCGCTTCTTACATTATACTGATAAAGAAGAGGCTGGACGCAGCCTGCAGGGCTTAGGAGGAAAGCCTCCATGACAGCACTAGGAGGGAAAGGGTTAAGGGTTGAGGGAAAGTTGAAGGGAGGGGGAGGAGGGACAAGGAGGAGTTGGTGCCGTTGCTGAGCTTCCCGCTGTTTTCGGCATTGAGCCGGAAGCAGCGGGAGGAGTAACACGCACAGAGACAAGCTCCCCTGTTTTCCTGCTCTGTGCCATGTCTGAGGCTGCATTACTTGAGCGGCTGTGCGCCGCTGCTGTGCACCACGGTCCCGGTTGGCTTGAGGAGACTGTGGCTGCAATTACAAAGATCCCGGAGGCCGTATCGCCACGTCAGGCCCGGCTTACGAGGTCTGTTGCTGCGGGGGACAGGCTCCCCTCCCCCGGCCTCCTTCCTAGCATTACTATGGCGGCAGGGGGGGAGTCGGCAACAACCGCTCCTGCTGGGAGCAGGCAGAGAGCGTTGCCGGGGGTGACGGCGACTCAGGCCGGGTCTACCCGTCACTCCCGGCAGTCCCGACCTCCAGAGCGCCTCAGCCCTGAGGCGGTCCCGCGGACACGGCGTCGCAGGGGGAGCCCGAACACGGACGCTGCAGGCCAGGCAGCTGGGAGGGCCGCCTCTTCCCAGGCCCTGCGTCCTGGCAGGAATCCCCAGCCGCGACGGGGTCCGGCGGTAAGCAGGGAGTCACAGGCCGGGTTCCCTGTCACCCCTCCCCCATCGGATGGAAGATTTGGAGGACATGGTACGGCCGCCCCGCCTGGTGATGTTCCGGCCAGGGGGCAGGCTTCTTCAGGATCATCGAGACGGACGCCTAGATCTGCAGCGACGTCGAGGCAACAGGTCCGGTCGGAAGTCTGGGTCCCGGCGGTCGGGCGGCAGGTTGCCGGCCCATCGGTCAGCGCGTCCTCATCCCCGTTCCGAAGATGTCGGTGGGATGGCCAGTCGTCGGCGAGAGAAGAGCTGGAGGAAGGTGAACTGGACGTGTATCGTCGAGGTCAGGATGGTCCGGCTGACGGGAACACAGCGCCTGTGCAGCCCGGTGAGTGTATAACTCCATCATTGTCGTATCCAGCGATTTTTATGTCGGGTGTCGGCGGGGGGGCTGCTAGCGTCGCATCGGTGGCCGGTAGTGGCGCGGGCGGGCGCGACGGCGCGGGTCTGGCGGACTTAGTGGGTTGCTTGCTGGAGCTGGTCGGGCGCCTTGATAGGGCGGCGGCGCCGGTAGTCACGGAAGTGTCCCCGGCGGTAGTTTGGGAAGGCCCCAGAGACGTGGGATCGTTACAGGCGCGGCCCGTGATGGCGGTTAGAGAGGCGGTCGCGGTGTCGGTACAGACCGAGGTGCAAAAAGATGGCGATCGGGTGCGTATTGATGATCGGGCTCGTGGGGAGGTGTATGTTTGTTTCGAAGGTCCGTTGGGGGCGCATTTAAAGCAGGAGGTGCATGAGTGGATCTGGAAGGACGAATATGTTGAGATTTTTTCTCTCTTGCCGCTTGCTAAATTCAATTTGGATAAGAGCAAGCGGGACGAGAGTAAGAAGGACGAGGAGGAACGTCGGCGGTATAGGCTTATCCCGCAGACGTTCGTTAATTGGTCGCAGGCGTTCGCCATATTAGCCAGTGTAATAGGAGAAAAGGCGCCGGAAAATTGTTCGGCGTTGTTTTGTTATTTTGATGCCATTGGGGAGGCTCACAGGGCGTATGGGGGTCAGGCGTGGCTGTGATACGATGAGCAATTCCGTCAGCGAAAAGTGGTTCGGCCGGCGATTCGCTGGGACCAGAAGGATATTGCTCTCTGGTTACGGGTTACGGCTACGGTTAGGCAGTCCTTTCCCGGGAGCGCCGGCCAAGGAGGCCAGTCCAGTCAGGCGGGACAAGGCGGCGGGGGAAAGGCGGGATTTTGCTGGCAATTTAACGAAGGCCAGTGTAAGTTCGGGGCCACGTGCAAGTTCAAGCACGTGTGTTCCGAGTGTAATGGTGCATCACACGGGGCGGCAAAATGTATGCGGAAAAAGAGGTCAGGGAACCAGTCCTCCTCGGCTGGTCAAGGGGGTGTCACCGGTGAGGGTGGAAAAGATGGCCCCTTATCTAAATGAGTATCCGGATAGGGCGGCGGCTAAGTTGCTTTACGAGGGGTTTTGTGTTGGTTTTGTTATTCCTCCGCCTCCTTATGAGGTCCCGGTTACGCGGAGGAATTTAAAATCTGCTTACGTGCATGCCGAGGTCGTGTCGAAAAAATTGTTTAAAGAAGTTTCGTTGGGTCGCATGGCGGGGCCTTTTGTTGATTCGCCAATGAAAGATTTAGTTGTGTCCCCGTTGGGTATTGTTCCTAAGCGCGAGCCCGGGAAATTTCGTTTGATTCAACACTTATCGTATCCCAAGGGTTTGTCGGTAAATGACGGGATTGATCACGAGTTGTGCTCCGTAGTGTATACCTCATTCGATAAGGCGGTGGGGTTAGTGCGGGCTGCGGGTCCAGGCGCGCTTCTAGCAAAAACCGACATCGAGGCGGCGTTCAGGTTGTTGCCAGTTCATCCAGAAAGCCAACGGCTGTTGGGTTGTTTTTGGAATGGGGCTTTTTACGTGGATCGGTGCCTTCCAATGGGGTGTTCCCTTTCTTGTGCATACTTCGAGGCGTTTAGTAGCTTCGTGGAGTGGGTAACGAAGGGAGTAGCCGGGGTCGACTCGTTGATCCATTACTTAGATGATTTCTTGTGCGTTGGCCCGGGGGGTTCGCCGGTTTGCGGGAATTTGCTTTATGCGCTACAGAAGGTGGCGAGGGATTTTGGGATCCCTTTGGCGCCAGAAAAAACGGAGGGCCCGGTAGCGACGATTTGTTTTTTGGGAATTGAAATAGATTCGGTGGCGATGGAGTGTCGTCTTCCTGCAGATAAGCTGGGTGCTTTGAGGCTGGAGGTACGGCGGGCTTGTAGATTGAAGAAAATGACGCTGCGGGAGATTCAGTCGCTGCTGGGGAAGTTGAATTTCGCCTGCCGGATTATGCCAATGGGGAGGGTGTTTGGTAGACGGTTGGCGGCGGCAACGGCGGGAGTGCGTGCGCCACATCATTTTGTGCGGCTCAAGGAGGAGCATCGAGCGGATCTGCAGGTATGGGATGACTTCTTGGGCCAGTACAATGGTCGCTCGCTATGGATGGCCCCAGCGCAGGATACAAGTGATTTGAATATTTTTACGGATGCGGCTGGGGCGGGCGGTTTTGGAGCTTACGGGGGAGGTCCGTGGTGCGCAGGTCAATGGCGGGCTAGTTGGGTGTCCAGTGGACTCACGCGGAATCTGGCCCTGCTCGAGCTGTTCCCCATCGTGGTGGCGGCGACCATTTGGGGGGACAGGCTCAGGGATAAGAAGGTTCGTTTTTACTGCGACAATATGGGGGTGGTGCTGGCTATCAATAACATCACAGCGTCCTCTCCTCCGGTAGTTCAGTTGTTGCGGCATTTAGTGTTGGTGTGTTTATCGTTGAACGCGTGGGTGGTGGCGGTGCATGTGCCGGGAGTACGGAATTGTATCGCTGATGCTCTTTCTCGCTCGCAGTGGGACCGGTTTTGGGAATTGGCACCGGGAGCGGAACGGCTCGGTTTGGCTTGTCCGGAACATCTTTGGGATCTGGTCTCGGTCCCGTAGAACAATTGGTACAAAGGTCTTTGGCGCGCACGACGTGGAGTGCTTATTCTGCTTGTTGGAGGCAGTGGGAAGAGTGGGTAAGAGAGTTGGGTGACGTCAACACGGATAGAGACAGGTTGGTGGCACTTTTGTACTGGTTAGGGGACGCCTGGGAGGCGGGGTTTTCATTGGCGAAGGTGAATCGGTTCATGTCTGCGGTGGCGTTTGGTTTTAAGTTGCGGGGCTTTCAGGATGTATCCAAGGAATTTCTGGTGTTACAGGCTTTGAAGGGGTTGCGCCGAGGTAGAGTGGAGGCGGATGGTAGAAGGCCTGTGTCGTTTGCTTTGCTTAGCTCTTTGGGTGGTTCACTGGCATCGGTCTGTCGTTCTTCGGCCGAAATGGAGTTGTTTCGGTTGGCTTTTTCTTTAGCGTTCTTTGGGGCATTTAGAATAGGTGAGTTGGTGTCGCCGAGTACCAAGCAGGCAGGTGGGCTGAGAATTGGGGAGGTGAGTCTATTCGCGGATCGGCTTGAGGTATGGTTGCGTCGGTCAAAAACTGACCAATTAGGGAAGGGGAAGCGGATAGTTTTGTTCGGCCTCCCGGGGTCGGTTATGTGCCCGGTAGCGTGCATGCAGGGTTTTAAGCCACAAGCGGGGTCTCCAGAGTTGCCACTGTTATGTCATGTGGACGGGTCATTTTTGTCCAGGTTTCAGTTTGGAGCTGTATTTAAAAAATGTCTGACGGCAGTTGGTGTCGCGGCGGGCTCATATTCATCTCGTTCCTTCAGGATTGGCGCAGCAACGGAAGCGGGGCGCTGGGGGTTGGATGATGAAGGGGTACGGCGCATCGGTCGTTGGGAGTCCAACAGATTTAGGTCCTATGTCCACCCCCATTTGTTATGAGGCTTGTTGTTAATGCTTAAGAAAATGTTTTGTATGGTGGTGTCTGATTCTCTTTTCCGTTTCAGATTCGCCTCCGTGTTTGGTGTGGTTGCTGGGTCACTCGTACGTGCACTGGGGGGCTTTGAGGGCGGACGTCCGCCCGGACGGTCGTCAGTTGCGCATTCCGCGACAGGATGCGGTTGTGCATTGGCTGGGATTTAGAGGTATGTCTTGGAGCAGGGTGTTGGCGGAATTCCAGACATATGCCCGGCTTGATAGGGTCCCGGAGGTCTTAGTGTTGCACGTGGGTGGGAATGATTTAGGAGTCCGCCCTTTTCGTGAGTTGGTGCGTGATATAAAACACGATATGTTGTGTTTGTGGGTTTCTTATCCCAGGTTGGTGATAGTGTGGTCGGACATAGTCCCAAGGAAACATTGGCGGTTGGCTAGGTCAGTGGAGAGAGTCAATAAGGCGCGTATAAAAGTTAATCGGGCGGTGTCCCGTTTTGTAGCCAAAAACGGGGGCATTTGCGTGCGGCACAGGGATTTGGAGTCAGGAGTGGGGAACTTCTGGAGGAGTGATGGGGTTCATCTGACCGAGGTTGGCATTGATCTTTGGAGCTTGGCGATAGCAGAAGGAATAGAAAGGGCGGTGGTGGTGTGGCGGAACTCACAGGCTTAAGGTGGTCAAGGCCTGTTTCGCTGTGGCGGGGGGAGTCCTTGAGGCCAGTCAGTAAAAAATGGTGGGGGGGTCGCATCGGGGGTATGCGTCCCCCAAAAAAGGTACATGGTTGAAGACTTCATCGGGTGGTATCCCTTTGAAGTGGTCTTCTGGTGGAAGGTATATCACTTGGAGGCTTCATCGGGTGTTATCCCTTTGAAGTGGACTTCTAGTGGTAGGTATATCACTTGAGGGCTTCATCGGGTGTTATCCCTTTGAAGTGGACTTCTAGTGGTTGGAGCAATCTGCAGAGGTGAGCGGTGCTTCCGAGCTGGTTTACGGCTGGAGGTAATTGGTTGGTGGTGGTTGCAGATGGCTAACTCGGGGTGTGTTTAAAAGGAATATCAAAAAATGGCTTCAAGGACTTCCTCTGCTCGGATTAATGTTAACGTTTAAATTGTTATTTATGATTCTGACCCATGTTGGGTCATGTGAATTATTAGGAGTAATTCTCTGGTGGATTCCTACTTAGTCATCCGAACGTTTCGGATTTAATTTGTTTTACAATCTGTTGAAATTAATAAACGGCTGCTGTGGCCATTTCACATCCAACCTCGGTGTCACGTGTCTTTTCTAAAGGTGGGGGTGGAGGGATAGGAAGGGTTAATGGAAGGTTCACTAACACACGACTCTACTTAGGCAGGTCATGAGCCGTGCCCACACTGAGATGACCCCAGTTTTGACCGTTTGTATAAACGGAGACCCCTATTAGACCGTTTCAGTGCCCGGTTTGGCCAAGCATACACCCCGAGAAGTGTATTTCTATTGATGAGTCCTTGGTAGATTTTATAGGGAGGGTTCAATTCCGCGAGTACCTGCCGGGTAAGAGGGCAAGGTATGGCGTGAAGATGTATAAGCTGTGCGACAGTGAATGAGGGTATACATACAAATTTAGTATATATGAAGGAAAGGCCACCAGTATTCAGCCCCCAGAATGCCCCCCCCCTTACTGGGAGTTAATGCAAAAATTATGTGGGATTTGGTGCACCCACTGCTGGACCAGGCTTTCCACCTCTACCTGGATAATTTTTATACCAGCGTCCTACTCTTCAACTGCCTCTACATGGATAATTTTTATACCAGCGTCCCACTCTTCAACTGCCTCGCTTCCAGAAGTCATGCGGCACTGCTAGAAGAAATTTGAGAGGCCTCCCTAAGACTCTGCTTGGGCAAACAAGAAGGGGTGAGAGCAGGGCACATTCTAGCAGCAACATATTGTGTGTCAAGTACAAAACAAGAGAGATGTCACACCAGTACCCATGTACCAGTACGAGGTACCAGTACAGAGACCCCCACACCACACTGCATCCTGGACTACAATAGGTACATGGGAGGGGTGGACTTGTCAGCTCAAGTCCTGAAGCCCTACAGCGCCATGCGGTGTGGTATAAGAAGCTGGCCGTGCACATCATACCGATGGCTTTGTACAATGTGTACGTGCTACATTGATGTACAGGCCAGACTGGAACTTTGCTGGAATTTCAAGAGGTGATTATCAAGAACCTAATCTTTAGGGACCAAGAAGGGGGACACCCAGTACTTCTGGAAGCGGGGCCACACGCATCGCACCAGAGCAACACTTTCCAGGAGAAGTTCCCCAAACTGGCAAGAAGGGAAAAAGTCAAAAGAGGTGCAAAGTCTGCTATAAGAGGGGGATAAGGGAGGACACAATATATCAATGTGACACGTGTCCCAAAAAAACAGAGCTCTGTATGAAAGTGTTTTAAAATTTATCATACATCCCTTGGTTTATAATTTACCCCAATTTTACTTACCCTGATGTACTCCGCACAGCTTATCCCCCTCATCTTTCCCTTCTGAGCCCTGCTGCGTGCCCAGGCAGCTGATAACAGCCACATGTAGGGTATTGTCGTACCCGAGAGAACCAACATTACAGTTTATGGGGTGTATGTCTCCGGTCAAAATGATCACTACACCTCTAGATGAATGCCTTAAGGGTGTCGTTTTTAAAACGGGGTCACTTCTTTCGAGTTTCAACTGTACTGGTACCTCAGGGGCTTCTGCATACATGACTTCGCACCAGAAAATCCCCAGTAGGCCAAATGGTAGTCCTTTCGTTCTGAGCCCTCCCATGGGCCCAAACGGCAGTTTATCACCACAAATGGGGTATTGCTGCACTCAGGACAAATTGCGCAACAGAATGGGGTATTTTACTTCTTGTGAGAATAAGAAATTTTCAGCCAAAACTACATATTATTGGAAAACATTAATTTTGTTTTAATTCCCAGCCCAATTCAAATAAGTTCTGTGAAAAAACTATGAGGTCAAAATGGTCACAACACCCATAAATGAATTACTTGAGGGGTGTAGTTTCCAAAATGGGGTCACTTCTGGTGGGTTTCCATTGCTTTGATACCTCTGGGGCTCTGCAAATGCGACATGGCACCCAAAAACCAATCCAGCAAAATCTGGACTCCAAAGAACAAATAACGCTCCTTTCCTTCTGAGCCCTCCCATGGGCCGAAACGGCAGTTTATTAACACAAATGGGGTATTGCCGGACTCCGGACAAATTGGGCAACAAAATGTAGTATTTTATTTCTTGTGAAAATAAGAATTTTTGAGCTAAAACAACATATTATTGGAAAAAATATATTTTTTTTTAATTCCCAGCCCAATTCAAATAAGTTCTGTGAAGAAACTATGGTGTCTAAATGGTCACATTACCCATAAATGAATTCCTTGAGGGGTGCAGTTTCCAAAATAGGGTCACTTCTGGTGGGTTTCTATTGCTTTGATACCTCTGGGGTTCTGCAAATGCCACATGGCACCCGAAAACCAATCCAGCAAAATCTGCACTCCAAAGAACACACAGCGCTCCTTCCCTTCTGAGGCCTCCCATGGGCCTAAACGGCAGTTTATCGACACAAATGGGGTATTGCTGCACTCAGGAGAAATTGGGCAACAAAATGGGGTATTTTGTTCCCTGTGAAAATAAGAAATTTTGATAAAAAATGACATCTTATTGGAAAAAATGACATTATTTTCATTTCACAGCCCAATTCAAATAGGTGCTGTGAAAAAACTGTGCGGTCAAAATTGTAACAACAACCATATTTGAATTCATTGAGGGGTCTAGTTTCCAAAATGGGGTCACTTCTGGTGGGTTTCCATTGCTTTGATACCTCTGGGGCTCTGCAAATGCGACATGGCACCCGAAAACCAATCCAGCAAAATCTGGACTCCAACAAAGACATAGCACTCCTTTCTTCTGAGCCCTCCCATGGGCCCAAACGGCAGTTTATCACCACAAATGGGGTATTGCCGCACTAAGAACAAATTGGGCAACAAAATGCGGTATTTTGTTCCCTGTGAAAATAAGAAATTTTGATCACAAATGACATCTTATTGGAAAAAATGACATTATTTTAATTTCACAGCCCAATTCAAATAGGTGCTGTGAAAAAACTGTGGGGTCAAAATGGTAACAACAACCATAAATGAATTCCTTGAGGGGTGCAGTTTCCAAAATGGGGTCACTATTGGGGGATTCCTACTGTTTTGGCACCTCAACACCTCTTCAAACCTGGCATTCTGCCTAAACTATATTCTAATAAAAAAAAGAGGCCTCAAAATGCACTAGGTGCTTCTTTGCTTCTAGGGCTTGAGTTTTAGTCCACGAGCGCAGTAGAGACACGTGGGACATTTCTAAAAACTGCAGAATCTGGTCAATACATATTTATTAGTATTTCTCTGGTAAAACCTTCTGTGTTACAGAAAAAAAATGGAATACAATTTACATTCAGCAAGAAAAATGAAATTTGCAAATTTCACCTCCACTTTGCTTTAATTCTTGTGAAATGCCTGAAGGGTTGAAAAACTTTCCAAATGCTGTTTTGAATACTTTGAGGGGTCTAGTTTTTAAAATGGGGTGTTTTATAAGGGGTTCTAATAATTAGGCCCCTCAAAGCCACTTCAGAACTGAACAGGTACCTTAAAAAAAAGGCTTTTTAAATTTTCTTAAAAATATGAGAAATTGCTGTTTATGTTCTAAGCCTTGTAACGTCCAAGAAAAAAAAAAGAATGTTCAAAAAACAATGCCAATGTAAAGTAGACATATGGGAAATGTGAACTAGTAACTATTTTGGGTGGTATAACCATCTGTTTTACAAGCAGATGCATTTAAATTCTGAAAAATGATATTTTTTCAAAATTTTCTCTAAATTTAGCAATTTTTCACCAATAAACACTGAATATATCGACCAAATTTTACCACGAACATGAAGCCCAATGTGTCACGAGAAAACAATCTCAGAATCGCTTGGATAGGTTTAAGCATTCCGACGTTATTACCACATAAAGTGAAATATGTCAGATTTGAAAAATTGGCTCTGAGCCTTAATGCCAAAACAAGGCTGCGTCCTTAAGGGGTTAAGCCAATTTTACTGAAATTTCTGCAACAAATCTGCCGCTTACCTTTACAAACACTGACACAGCGTAGGGATTGGAAGCATAAAGAGTTTTTGTTTTTTTTTGTCAATTCCACATCTATTGTGGAATTGCCTTTAGGAGAGAATAGCTCCGTGCATGGTACGGAGCTCTGTCATGTGCATGAAGCCTTAAGTGCATTCATTCTCGAATTTTCTTTATTGTAGTACTTTTTCTTTTTTCTGTAACTGCTCGAAAATTATTTAAAAAAATAATAAAGCCATGTTCACATCGACGTAAATTGGATCTGTCGGGTGCTGCCGTGATTTCCGTATTTTTGACAGGATGCACCACTTTCCTTCCCATCAGATTTGCCAGGGCAAAGAGAGGAAAGAGACACAGCAGTGTCTCTAGACATCATTCAGACCTTTTAGAAATGACCAGACCTGCACAGTCATATGCCAGTGCTACACAAAAAATATTTGTACTGAGATGTTCCAATCTTTACTTTCCAGCTACAGCTGCAGTCCAGAGAAATGTATTGGGGCAGATTTACTAATGCTGTATAAGATTTGGGGAGTGTAAACTTAGATAAAACGAATAGAGGGATGAAAAGGAGTGGATCATCTGAAGGCGCTGCTGCGTGGTGAAATCACGGAAGGACAGGGAGATGAAGTCCAGGTATAAAATATCTTTTTATTTGAGACAAGATATTTTATACCTGGACTTCATCTCCCTGTCCTTCCGTGATTTCACCACGCAGCAGCGCCTTCAGATGATCAACTCCTTTTCATCCCTCTATTCGTTTTACTAAGCGGTCCCTTCTGGGAACCGGTTCGGATCTGGCAGCAGCACTTGTGGACCTTTCTTGCGATATATGCATTTGACCTAGGTGAGCATGGTAATGTCTTACACTCTCACCTATCTAACCTATTGATCCGCACAAGGTGGCGCCGTGTTTTTTGCTCTTTTTTCTAAACTTAGATAAGGCAGCCAGAAGCTGTGCCAAGTTTATCACAGTGGTGCACGCTGTACTTTTTTTCTTCCTATACCACCATTGGCTAAGCCACCCTCTCTTTTTGAGAGACCTGATTCGATATTATTTGCCAGAAATGCGCCACATTTTGGTGCATTTAATGACATACTGTAGGCACAAACACATTAGTAAATCTGCCTCATTGAGTTGCATAAAGCACAATGCACTTCTGTGAAGGCTGTGTGTAGTCTTGGACTTTCTGCTGACAATATGAATAAAGTGTAAATGCACTCTAGGATTGCTCTCACATGTGCATATTTTTCATCCATAGTATACAAATATGACCCTGTAAAACTATTATCAGGTTTCATGCACATGCCCGTATTACAACTCTTACAAGTTTAAAGTCTATTGGGCCATACTCAGGGCCGGTTTAAGACAAAGTGTGGCCCTGGGTAAAGTAAAAAGTGGGGCCGCAAATTCTGAAATAGGGCCTGTTTACATCTGCGTCAGGGTTTCGTTAATGGCTTCCATCAACCTTTCCGTCAGGGAAACTTATGGACGCAAACCAAATGGAAACCATAGATTTCCGATTGCATTACCATTAATTTGAATGGTAATGTTTTAGTTGCAAATGGCTTTCATTCTTTTGGCAGAAACAATACAACATTTGACTGCGCTATTACATCCGTAAAAAAAAACGGAAACCTTACGGAACAGAGACAAATGGAAACCATTTGCAACAGAAGCATTACCATTGAAATCAATGGTAATAAAAACGGAAGGTATGGTTTCTGTTTGCCTTTCCATTGATGGGTTCCTCTGACGGAAAGGTCTGAAGGAAGCCATCAATGGAAAACAAATGCACCCATACTGTATCAATTATACAGTCAATTCAGAAGGCGGTGTGCAGAGAACTGCATCACTGATTTCTAGTGCGTCCAGGAGTGTTGCAAGCCCCAAAAGCATATGTCCCCCATCTCACACAAAAAATTATCTGTATACATGTACAGTTATTATATCATACAACTATACCTGATTAATTAATACCTGCATACCGTTACTGAGCACAACTCACTATTATAAGACCAATAATAACACAATATAAGCTCCAAATTATACCGCCACACCATAAACACATAGTGACTGAATAATACCCCCATACTGATACTGAATAATACCACCACACCATATCCACATAGGGACTGAATAATACCCCCATACTGTTACTGAATAATACCGCCACACCATAACCACATAGTGACTGAATAATACCACCATACCATAACCACATAGTAACTGAATAATACCCCCATACTGTTACTGAATAATACCACCACACCATATCCACATAGTGACTGAATAATACCCCCATGCTGCTACTGAATAAAACCGCTACACCATAACAACATAGTGACTGAATAATACTGCCATACTGTTGCTGAATAATACAGCCACACCATAAGCACATAGTGACTGAATAATACCGCCATACTGTTAGTGAATAATACAACACACCAAAACCAGTGACTAAATAATACCCCCATAGTGTTACTGAATACCTCCACACCATAACCACATATTTACTGAATAATACCCCATACTGTTACTGAATAATACCGCCAGACCATAACCACATAGTGACTGAATAATACCCCCATACTGTTACTGAATAATACTGCCACACCATAACCACATAGTGACTGAATAATACCCCCATACTGTTACTGAATAATACTGCCACACCATAACCACAGTGACTAAATAATAACACCATACTGTTAATGAATAATACTGCCACACCATAACCACATAGAAACTGAATAATACCCCTATACTGTTACTGAATAATACCTACACACCATAACCACATAGTGACTGAATAATACCCCCATACTGTTACTGAATAATATCACCACACCATAACCACATAGTGACTGAATAATACGCAGATACAAGTGGATGTGGCTGTCGCTAGCACCGGGGCCCCCTACGGTGGTAGCTACGCCACCGAGCATGAGGGGGCTCCCTCGGGCCCTGTAGCAGCTGCAGGCAGGGCGCCCTAAGAGGATGGGGGCCTTAGGCAATTGCCCAGTTTGCCCCCGCTAACGCCGGCCCTAGGCCATACTGTACCTCTGTATGCCTTCAATTGCATATTCAGTTTTTTCTCTGATTTATATGGAATTAGAGGAAATTGTACCACATTGCACTACGTTGGTATTTTCCCCAATAAGCATTGCTTATAGGGGAGAATACCTTTCTAATAGAGTGTCGCACAGAAGCAACACATAGTGACACATGGACTGTCTATTACTCAATAGTAAGGAATGAAGGGACTCTGCCATACTGGCTTTCATGTATGAGCTATACAGTAGTATTATGTATATGTTCAACGCATGTGACATATAGAATAAAAAGTAAGTTCATTGTAGGACTACTTTGGCCTGAATTTTTATATGGAAAAATAATACCTATATCACTGGCAGCATGCAGCCAACAGGAGAAAAATAGGAAAGGTGATCTCCTAATGCCACTGCCACTTTGTGTGACTCCCGCCGATCAGACATTGGTAGTATATGCTAGAGATATACCACCAATGTCCGGATGCCACCAATATCTGGTTGCGGCTTCCTTTGTGTCACAATTATCATCCCAGGCGATATGGGAAAACCATAAAAGTCATAAAACATTGAAAAATGTAAACATATTAGGTATCCTCCTTAATCATTGCAACCCATACAATAAACATAACATGTAATTTGTAGTGTTCGTAAATGACCGAACAAAAAAAAACATATAAACTATGCCACATCCTAAAGTTTTTACAGCCCATATAAAATAAAAAAAACCTGTCGTTGATTTCTTGTATTATACATAATAGTATTGTTATTACTTTATATAGTTCAAGTTTCTACCAAGAAATTGTATCTTAGGCCTCATGCACACAAACGTAAAAACGCTCGTAATCACAGGAGCGTTGCTAGGCAACGTCAGGGGATAGTTGTAACGTCTATGGCCACGGCCCGTCGATTGGTCGTTAACCCCGACGGCCGTGGCCATGGACAGCTTACCTGCCTGCAGCGTCGTCCCCCAGTCAGGCGCCGGCACTCTCTTCCGGGTTCCGAGTTTCTCCGGCGGGTGCGCGCGCCCGCGTGTGCACGGCCTTAAAGGGCCAGTGCGCGCGTTTTGCAAAAACTGTAATCTGGCCCAGGATGCCCTGGGCTATAAAAAGGGCTCTGCCCTCTTGCCCTTTGCCAGAGCGTTGTTAGTTTTCCCGTTGTTCGTCTTGCTTATGGTCTCCCAGTGTCTTCCAGCCTCCCAGTGTACCTTGCTCCTGTATTCCGTATCCCGTATCCTGTTTCCGTGCTACCTAGTGCTATTGCCGTGCTGCGCTACCTACCGTGCTGTGCTACAGTCTACGCTACCCTGCTACGCCTCACCGAACGACTTCCCACCGCCTGGTTCTGGACGTGTTCGCCTCGCCACTGCCTACGATTGCCTTAGGTACTCTCGCTGAACCATTGAACTGTGTACTTTCCGGTTTGGCCAGCTGCCATCCCCGCTACGCGGTACGGCCCAGTGGGTCCACACATCTCATCGTGACAGTTCGCTCTGGCCATGGACCCCGCTGTCCAATTCAAGGGCTTGACACCCTCCCAAGCCATGCAGGCGGATCTGCTGGATCTCCGAGCTAGGCAGGACCAGCTCCTCGTGGCCGTGGACTCTATGGCGCAGCAGCTAGGGACGCTAGTTGTCTCCATTCCTGCTTCTATGCAAGTTCCTCAAGCCGACCCTCCTGTTGCTCCTTCTGGCAGTTCCTGTACGGACCCTCGGTTCTCGCTGCCATTGCCCTCTCGGTTCGATGGAGACGCCAGTGCTTGTTGGGGGTTCCTAATCCAATGCCACATTCATTTTACCCTGCACTCTCGGGCATTTCCGTCAGATGGAGCCAAGATCGCATTTATCATCTCTCTCTTGACCGGCAAGGCCCTGGCATGGGCTAACCCTAGCTGGGAACGTCAGGGACCCGAGACTTCCAGGAGTTCGCACGAATATTCCGAACCGTTTTTGAGGAGCCAGGACGAGTCTCATCAGCCGCCACCGCCATCTTCAATCTTCGCCAAGAGGACAACTCCGTGGGCGAGTATACTATTCAGTTCCGGACTCTGGCAGGAGAGCTATCCTGGAACAATGAGGCATTTGTAGCATCCTATTGGTATGGCCTGTCGCCCGAGATCAAGGACGAACTGGCTGCTCGAGACCTGCCTCCCGCGTTGGACGACTTGATTCTGCTTGCCACTCGGGTTGACATAAGGCTGAGGGAGAGATCCCATGAGGTTCGTCAGGAGCGCCGGCGTCCTAGACTGGCGCCCAACTTTCAGCAACCCCTCTTGCCTGCTTCTATCACTTTGCCCGAGGTTCCGATGCAAGTTGACCGACTAAAATTATCGGTCCAGGAGAAACAGCGCAGGCGCACCTCTGGACTGTGCTTATATTGCGGCCTCACTGGCCACGTCGTGCGTCTGTGCCCTCACAAGCCAAAAAACCCCAGCGCCTAGGCTTGGTTGGAGAGACAACCCTGGACATCAACACATTGAAGCAAGAACTCTCCTCCAAACTATTTATCCCTGTAACCATCATTGCTGGCGAGAGGTCTCATCAGGTCTCCGCATATCTGGACTCCGGCTCTGCAGCCAACTTCATCTGCCAGGATCTTGTGGATCTCCTACAGTTGCCCACTATCCCTCTTGAAAGGCCGCTGATCGTTTCCTCGGTGGATGGACTGCCATTACCAGACCCAGTTGTGTCCGTAACCAAGCCGTTGAAACTCCAAGTGGGAGCCCTTCATGCTGAGATCATCTCTCTGTTCGTCCTGTCCAAGGCCGTCAACCCCGTGCTGTTGGGGTTGCCTTGGCTTCGTCTGCACGCCCCCGTCCTGGATTGGAACTCTGGAGAGGTTCTCCAGTGGGGCCTGAAGTGTCTTGACCGCTGTCTGAGTCACATCCAGTCGCCACAGCCCGCTCCTCTTCAGTCGTTGGCAGGTTTGCCCCTCTGTTTCTCCATGTTCGGCGATGTCTTCAATAAAAAGGAGGCCGAGACCTTGCAGCCACACCGGGCATATGACTGCCCAATCGACCTGGTTCCGGTATTGTCTCCTCCTCGAGGTAGAGTGTATCCTCTCTCCTTGCCAGAGACCCAGTCCATATCGGCTTACATCAAGGAGAACCTGGAGAGGGGTTTCATTCGTAAATCTTCATCCCCGGCCGGAGCAGGGTTCTTCTTTGTTAAAAAGAAAGATGGATCATTACGACCTTGCATCGACTACCGAGGCCTAAACCAGATCACGGTGAAGTACAGGTATCCTCTGCCTTTAATTTCTGAACTGTTTGATCGCATACGGGGGGCAAAATTTTTTTCTAAACTGGACCTGCGGGGGGCCTATAATCTGATCCGGATTCGTCGAGGTGACGAGTGGAAGACTGCCTTTAATACTCGTGATGGGCATTACGAATACTTAGTCATGCCCTTCGGCCTGCGTAACGCTCCCGCAGTATTCCAAGAATTTGTCAATGACATTTTTCGTGATCTCCTGTATGTTTGTGTTGTGGTGTATCTCGATGACATTCTGATTTTTTCCCCAGACCCAGTAACGCATCAAAGTCATGTCTGCCAGGTTTTGCTCCGTCTAAGAGAGAATCGACTTTACGCCAAATTGGAGAAGTGTGTGTTTGAGAAGAAGTCTCTATCCTTCCTGGGCTATATTATCTCAGATCAGGGTCTCCAGATGGATCCCCAGAAGGTAAAGGCCGTCCTGGAGTGGCCACGCCCCCAAGGCTTAAGGGCCATCCAACGCTTTATAGGATTCGCCAACTTCTACCGACTCTTCATCCCCAACTTCTCATCTTTGACAGCACCTATCTCCACCCTCACTAAGAAAGGTATGAATGCCAAGATGTGGACCCCGGAGGCTGAAGCCGCATTTGAATCCTTAAAGAAAGCCTTCACATCTGCCTCCATTCTGCACCATCCGGACGTATCCTTACAGTTTTCATTAGAGGTGGACACCTCCTCAGTGGGTGCTGGTGCACTGTTGTTCCAGAAAAGACCGAAAGGCAAGGCCGTGGTATGCGGCTACTATTCCAAGCTGTTTTCTCCCGCAGAGCGTAACTACTCGATTGGGGACCGGGAGTTACTGGCCATCAAACTGGCTCTGCAGGAGTGGAGACACCTACTGGAAGGCGCGGTTCACCCTATCCTGATCTACACGGATCACAAGATTTTGACCTACATACAGACGGCCCAGCGGTTGAATCCTCGTCAAGCCAGGTGGTCATTGTTCGTTGCTCGGTTCCGGTTCGAACTTCACTACCGTCCCGCCGACAAGAATGTGAGGGCCGATGCCTTGTCTAGATCTTTCGAAACCGAGGACGCCATGGAATCTCCACAGAATATCATTGACCCATCCTGTATCTTCTCTGTGAATCCCCTGCAAGTCAGAGACATTCCTCCGGGTAGGACTTTTGTGCGTCTGGTTGACCGAGGAAGAATTCTTCGCTGGGGTCACAACTCTAAGCTGGCAGGTCACGCAGGTGCTCGTAAGACCCAAGATTTAATCACCCGTCAGTTCTGGTGGCCCACGCTGCCCAAAGATGTCATGGACTTTGTCTCCTCTTGCACAGTCTGTGCAGCAAATAAAGTTGCTCACTCCAGACTTGCGGGCCTGCTCCAACCACTGCCTGTGCCCGTTGCCCCGTGGCAACATGTCGCTATGGACTTCGTCACGGATCTTCCTCCTTCTGCGAGTTGCAGTGTGATCTGGGTGGTGGTGGATCGATTTTCCAAGATGGCTCACTTCATCTCGTTGACCGCTCTGCCGTCTGCTACGCGATTGGCTGACCTCTTCATACAGCACATCTTCCGTCTGCACGGATTGCCCCTGCATATTGTCTCGGACAGAGGTGTCCAGTTCACCTCGAAGTTTTGGAGAGCACTCTGCGGGCTCCTTGGTGTGAAATTGGACTTCTCTTCGGCCTATCATCCCCAGTCCAACGGGCAAGTCGAGAGAGTTAACCAGATTATGGAGAACTACCTACGTCACTTTGTGTCCAGGCGCCATGATGATTGGGTGCAGTTGCTCCCGTGGGCAGAGTTCTCCTATAACAACCACACCAGTGAGTCGACCACATCCAGTCCATTTTTCATCGTCTACGGCCAACATCCTCGTATACCTCTTCCTGTTTCTACAATGTCCCAGGTGCCTGCAGCCGACTCCACCTTCAGGGACTTTCTACAGATATTGCAAAAGACCCGATCTTCTATCCTCTTGGCGGTGGACCGCATGAAGAGAAAGGCAGATACAAGAAGACGGGTTCCTCCGCAGTTCCTTCCAGGGACTAAAGTCTGGCTGTCTTCTAGGAATATCCGGCTGAAGGTGCCGTCATGCAAATTTGCCCCGAGGTTCCTTGGTCCTTTTTGAAGTCCTACTACAAATTAACCCGGTATCCTACAAGCTGCGGCTCCCCCCACTCTCAGGATTCCTAACTCCTTTCACGTCTCCCTGCTAATACCGGTGGTCCTGAACCGCTACTCCAGGACTCCGAGTCCCACAGTGGTTCCTAGCGGCCCATCTGGGACTTTCGAGGTAAAGAAGATTCTGGCTACAAAGAAGGTGGGAGGAAGGACATTTTATTTGGTGGACTGGAGGGGGTTCGGCCCAGAAGAGAGGTCTTGGGAGCCAGAGGAGAAAATCGATGCCCCTGTCCTTGTGAGGAAGTTTCTCTCTAGCTCTGGTCCCAAGAAGAGGGGGCGTAAGAGGGGGGATACTGTAACGTCTATGGCCACGGCCCGTCGATCGGTCGTTAACCCCGACGGCCGTGGCCATGAACAGCTTACCTGCCTGCAGCGTCGTCCCCCAGTCAGGCGCCGGCACTCTCTTCCGGGTTCCGAGTGTCTCTGGCGGGTGCGCGCGCCCGCGCGTGCACGGCCTTAAAGGGCCAGTGCGCAAGTTTTGAAAAAACTGTAATCTGGCCCAGGATGCCCTGGGCTATAAAAAGGGCTCTGCCCTCTTGCCCTTTGCCAGAGCGTTGTTGATTTTCCCATTGTTCGTCTTGCTTATGGTCTCCCAGTGTCTTCCAGCCTCCCAGTGTACCTTGCTCCTGTATTTCGTATCCTGTTTCGTGCTACCTAGTGCTATTGCCGTGCTGCGCTACCTACTGTGCTGTGCTACAGTCTACGCTACCCTGCTACGCCTCACCGAATGACTTCCCACCGCCTGGTTCTGGACGTGTTCGCCTCGCCACTGCCTACAATTGCCTCAGGTACTCTCGCTGAACCATTGAACTGTGTACTTTCCGGTTTGGCCAGCTGCCATCCCCGCTACGCGGTACGGCCCAGTGGGTCCACACATCGCATCGTGACAATAGTAACTGTCCAGGGTGCTGAAAGAGTTAACTGATCAGCAGTAACTCTCAGCACCCGGGACAGTGACTACCGCTGGAGTTAATAGTATTAAAAGTTAACTTACCCAGAACTCTTCTTCTTCTTCTTCTTCCTCCAGTCCGGCCTCCCGGGATGACGTTTCATCCCATGTGACCGCTGCAGCCAATCACAGGCCAATAACTGGCTGCAGCGGTCACATGGACTGCCGCGTCATCCAGGGAGGTCGGACTGGATGTCAAGAGAGGGACGCGTCACCAAGACAACGGCCAGGTAAGTATGAATTTATTTTACTTTTACTGCGGAAAGGGCTGACCCTTCTCTCTATCCTGCACTGATAGAGAGTAGGGCTGCCGATTAGTGTAGTGCAATTTTGCAGTGAAAACGTGCCGTAAATACGTGTGGAATACGGGTGACACCGGACCCGTATTTACGGGCACGGGTCCGTAAATACTGGTGCAATACGGGTCGAATACGTGTGATCAAGGACCCGTATTTATGCCAGTATTTAAGAGAGGACAAAAATACGTTCATGTGCATGAGGCCTTACCTGGGGTTATTGAGTGTAATAATTTTTCATCTGTTTGTTTGCATGCTATGTGCAATTTGTAAGTGGAAACAGCTGCCTAAGCCAAAGATCTGTGTTATGCAAGTGCCAAGAAAAACTCACACCAATGAAGTATTTAAGTCATTATTATTATGTCCTAAACATTCTGTTTGAAAAATTATCCCTTAATGATGGAGGTATTTTGGTACCTAATAACCAGAGCTTAGCTATTTTAAAGAATTATTCCCAATTCTGACATTAATAGCATATCTTTGTTCAGTAAGCCAAGGTAGCTGGCAGTGGCCGCATACAGTGAAGGAAATAAGTATTTGATCCCTTGCTGATTTTGTAAGTTTGCCCACTGTCAAAGACATGAACAGTCTAGAATTTTTAGGCTAGGTTAATTTTACCAGTGAGAGATAGATTATATTTAAAAAAAAAACAGAAAATCACAATTCTATATATTTATTTGCATTGTGCACAGAGAAATAAGTATTTGATCCCTTTGGCAAACAAGACTTAATACTTGGTGGCAAAACCCTTGTTGGCAAGCACAGCAGTCAGACGATTTTTGTAGTTGATGATGAGGTTTGCACACATGTTAGATGGAATTTTAGCCCACTCCTCTTTGCAGATCATCTGTAAATCATTAAGATTTCGAGGCTGTTGCTTGGCAACTCAGATCTTCAGCTCCCTCCATAAGTTTTTGATGGGATTAAGGTCTGGAGACTGGCTAGGCCACTCCATGACCTTAATGTGCTTCTTTTTGAGCCACTCCTTTGTTGCCTTGGCTGTATGTTTCGGGTCATTGTCGTGCTGGAAGACCCAGCCACGAGCCATTTTTAATGTCCTGGTGGAGGGAAGGAGGTTGTCACTCAGGATTTGACGGTACATGGCTCCATCCATTTTCCCATTGATGCGGTGAAGTAGTCCTGTGCCCTTAGCAGAGAAACACCCCCAAAACATAATGTTTCCACCTCCATGCTTGACAGTGGGGACGGTGTTCTTTGGGTCATAGGCAGCATTTCTCTTCATCCTAACACGGCGAGTTGAGTTAATGCCAAAGAGCTCAATTTTAGTCTCATTTGACCACAGCACCTTCTCCCAATCACTCTCAGAATCATCCAGATGTTCATTTGCAAACTTCAGACGGGCCTGTACATGTGACTTCTTGAGCAGGGGGACCTTGCTGGCACTGCAGGATTTTAATCTATTACGGCGTAATGTGTTACCAATGGTTTTCTTGGTGACTGTGGTCCCAGCTGCCTTGAGATCATTAACAAGTTCCCCCCGTGTAGTTTTCGGCTGAGCTCTCACCTTCCTCAGGATCAAGGATACCCCACGAGGTGAGATTTTGCATGGAGCCCCAGATCGATGTCGATTGACAGTCATTTTGTATGTCTTCCATTTTCTTACTATTGCACCAACAGTTGTCTCCTTCTCACCCAGCATCTTACTTATGGTTTTGTAGCCCATTCGAGCCTTGTGCAGGTCTATGATCTTGTCCCTGACATCCTTAGAAAGCTCTTTGGTCTTGCCCATGTTGTAGAGGTTAGAGTCAGACTTATTAATTGAGTCTGTGGACAGGAGTCTTTTATACAGGTGACCATTTAAGACAGCTGTCTTTAATGCAGGCACCAAGTTGATTTGGAGCGTGTAACTGGTCTGGAGGAGGCTGAACTCTTAATGGTTGGTAGGGGATCAAATACTTATTTCTCTGTGCACAATGCAAATAAATATATATAATTTTGACTATGTGTTTTTATTTTTTTAATATAATCTATCTCTCTCTGGTAAAATTAACCTAGCTTAAAAATTCTAGACTGTTCATGACTTTGACAGTGGGGAAACTTACAAAATCAGCAAGGGCTCAAATACTTATTTCCTTCACTGTATATGAGGGTGAAGAGAAGTCAAGAGGTTGCCGCAGAGTTCTGTCAAGCCACCTCTCTAGCTCATCTCCTCTTATATATGGCCGCTGGGCAATGGCTATGCCATAAATGTCTAAAATGTTTCTAAATTCCTTATGTTGAAAGTATTTGTGTTTATGGCCAGGACTACACATATGATTGGCCCAGGTGAAGGGTTTTGTACTTTTTGTTAATTGATCTCATCATAACATATGCAATCAATATGTGATCAGTGTGGGTCTGACAGCTGACACCCCCACTGATCACAATGCTTGGTTGAAAGCTGCAGCCAAATACTCAGCACATGGACATGGGTGCTGCTGTCTGTTATTGCAGCTCAGCCATTAAAAGGGGTTGTCCTACTTGTTAGAAGGGTCCCTTGACAATAAGCTGATCACAAAGTGTCACCCTGCTGGAACCCCCAGTGATCAGCTGTAATATGTGGGAAAGACTGGCAATATGTGTTTAATTTCACCTCAGCGCCACCACATGTGAAATTAGGCATTGCACAGTGTCCTTTCAAATAATTGTTTGTCTGTGTAATGCAGGACAAGACAGGTCCTCCAGAGCAAGAGACACAAGAGTGGCACTGTGTCTTGTAGAACTCAAAGTCCCTTCCTTCTCATGATTGGTGGTGGTACCAGTCGTCAGAATCACACAGATCCTAAATTAATGCCATATATAAGTGATAAGCAAAAAATTTTTATAGGTCCAGAACTTTTTTTTTTTTGGGGGGGGGGGGTTATTTTTCTAATTTATTTTATTTATTTTACAGAATAAATCCAACTTAAATCCAACAGAGACTTTTGCCGACATTTATTTGCTTTATATGTTAGATTCCCCCTGTATCTGGAGCTGTTTTAGCAGCCCTAGTTACAGGAGAACATTTCCTATTCTGTCACTTCTGCCTCACTGAATGCTGAACTGGGTCGATATGGAGTTCTCTCCATAGACAGTGCACTACTTCCTCCTGTCATTTTTGTACAGTGCTCCTTAAGTGCTATGTAAACAGTGAAGAAGAAAGGATAAGCAATAAAAAAGCCACTTCTGCCTTCTCCCCACGATCTCTCTTTGTCATTGACAGCTGGACCCCGATACACATTGAAAAGTTTCAAAGATAGAGTATCAGAAAAAAAGTCCTTTGACAACTGCATTTAAAACATTTTTGGGCAGATATTAAGAGGTTAAAAATGATGTAATGATAAACTATATATTAATATTTTTATTAGCTGTTCTGTTTATAGTACTGCACTAAAAAACAAACACATAATTGTGGTCAAATTTAAAGTAAATAAAGAGATCAAAAGAACTGAACTTTTCATAAAACTGTAGACCACCAACTTCTACTCAGTATGCTCCACTGTGTTGGTCTTAAAGGGAACCTGTCAGCAGCATTTCACCTATTAAACCAGCAATACCTGGTGGTAGTAGGTGAAAAATAATTTCTATATAACCTATAATTGTCTTCTTAGTCGGCTCTGTAGCTTTAGCATTCAGTTTTTTAGTGTTCCCACACCGTATGCTAATGAGCATAATAGAGTCATATCTTCGTTTGAAAAGAGTCAAATCTTCATTTGAAAAGAGTCATATCTTCATTCCTCAAGTCTTTCCGAGTTTACTCCGCCTCCTTACTTTTGATTGACAGCTCCTCGCCTTCCCCCAGCACACAGAATCCCACGCTTATGCATTGATGTCCTCTTCTGGTGTGTGCGCACAAAGGGATACCAGATTATTATGATAAAAAGCGCAAAATGTTTGCAGACCGTTATTTACAGTCGGAGGAGGAGTGGTGATAACGGCAATGAACTTTTGATAGCAGCGGCCAGTGAGGGATAAGTAAAGTTCAATATGTGAAATGCTGGTGACAGGTTCCCTTTAAAGAGGCTCTGTCACCAGATTATAAATGCCCTATCTCCTACATAATCTGATCGGCGCTGTAATGTAGATAACAGTGGTTTTTATTTTGAAAAATGATACATTTTGAGCAAGTTATGAACAATTTTAGATTTATGCTAATTCGTTTCTTAATAGACAACTTCTAGGCCAATCAGCATAATACACTTTTCTCCATTCATTTTGAGCAGCACTCGCAGCACAGCGTGATCTCGCGAGATCACGCTGTGCTGTCACATACACCACATTAACTTTACCGAAGTGTCTTGAGAGTGAATAGACATTGCCTCCAGGCAGGATGCGATGCCTATTCACACTCCCGACACTTCGGTAAAGTTTCTGTGGAACTTACTCACACAGCAAAGTGTGATCTCGCGAGATCACGCTGTGCTGTCATTCACAGCGTGTTCTTTGGAGATCACGCTGTGCTGTAATTAAGTCCCACAGAAACTTTACCGAAGTGTCGGGAGTATGAATAGACATCGCATCCTGGCTGTCGGCGATGTCTATTCACTCTCAAGACACTTCGGTAAAGTTAATGTGAGTGTATGTGACAGCACAGCATGATCTCGCGAGATCACGCTGTGCTGCGAGTACCGCTAAAAATGAATGGAGAGAAGTGTATGACGCTGATTGGTCAAGAAGTTGTCTATTAAGAAACTAATTAGCATAAATCTAAAATTGTTCATAACTTGCTCAAAATTGATTGTTTTTCAAAATACAAACCACTTATAATCTGGTGACAGAGCCTCTTTAAGGACACTGCTTTCTCTTGGTTTTCTTCCTATCTCTCTGACCGCTCATTTAGTGTTTCATTTGCTGGTTCTACTTCTTCTCCTCTTCCCCTTGCTATCAGCGATCCTCAGGGATCAATCCTAGGTCCGCTACTCTTTTCCCTACACAGCCCCTATTGGACAAACCATCAGCAGATTTGTCTTCCAGTACCATCTGTAGGCTAACCAATTATATACCTCTCACCGTGACATCACACCCGCTCTAATACTTAACACCAGTGATTGTCTCTCTGCTGTCTCTAACATTATGTCCTCTGAGCTCCTTCTATTCCCACCATCTACTAATCCACCTGAACCTGATGTCTCAATCTCAGTGTGTGGACTCGGGGTTATTTTTTACTCAGATCTTTCCTTTACTCCACACTTTCAATAATTTCCATGCACCTGTCACTTTCAACTCAAAAACATCTCCAGAATCCGCCCTTTTCTTACTGTGGACACAGCCAAAACTCTCATTGTCGCTCTGATTCGCTCTCGTCTTGACGACTGTAACTCATTACTAATCAGTCTTCCCCTCACTAAACTCTCCCGTCTCCAATCTATCTTTAATGCAGCAGCCAGGCTCATCTTTCTGACCAACCGCTACACCAGGGGTCTCAAACTCAGCCGGGTAAGTGGGCCACATATAGAAAAAATGGAAAGTTGACGGGCCGCATTATTTAAAAATTTTATACAATACAAAATTATTGTTAATCAATTACTTATTTGATCTACTATAACACTATATTACTATAATAATAATACTACATTACTATAACAATACTACATTACTATAATAATAGCTCTAGGTTTAAAATTTGAGATATTTCTCCACGTGCTTATTTCAACAACCCAGTTTTCCAGTTTAAGGGTCGCGAAATGCAGTCCGGCAGCTCAGTTAGCAGTATTTGGCAGACACACATGTCAAGATCGGGCAGCCCCTTTTTAGATAGTGACACAGTGCCCCCTGTGGATGCCTCCACAGAGCCCCTGTAGATGCTGCCACAGTGCCCTCTGTAGATGCTGCCACAGTGCCCTCTGCAGATAATGCCACAGTGCCTTCTGTAGATAATGCCACAGTGCCCTCTGTAGATAATGCCCCAGTACCCTCTGTAGATAATGCCACAGTGCCCTCTGTAGATAATGCCACAGTGCCCTCTGTAGATAATGCCACAGTGCCCTCTGTAGATGCTGCCACAGTGCCCTCTGTAGATGCTGCCACAGTGCCCTCTGTAGATGCTGCCAGTGCCCTCTGTAGATGCTGCCACAGATCTCTGTAGATGCTGCCACAGTGCCCTCTGCAGATAATGCCACAGTGCCCTCTGTAGATAATGCCACAGTGCCCTCTGTAGATAATGCCACAGTGCACTCTGTAGATAATTCCACAGTGCCCTCTGTAGATAATGCAACACACCCCTAGCTAATGCCACAGTGTCCTCTGTACATACTGCCACAGTGCCCTCTGTAGATGCTGCCACAGTGACCTCTGTAGATGCTGCCACAGTGCTCTCCGTAGATGCTGCCACAGTGCCCTCCATAGATGCTGCCACAGTGCCCTCCGCAGATGCTGCCACAGTGCACTCCACAGATGCTGCCACAGTGCCCTCTGCAGATAATGCCACACACACCCCAAGTAGATAGCTCCATTGGGGCTCCCTCTAGGAGTGGAATCCCCAGCCAGAGCGTTGCCAATGCTTTGGCTGGGGATTCCTCTACTGTTGGAGCCCCTGATGTCACTGTCCATACACAGTGACATAATGGGATCCTCCTGGACCGAAATGTGATATCAGGGGCAACCCCAGAGACGGAGTCCCGGAGCAGAGCACTAGTATAGGCTCTGCACCGGAACTCTGGGGAAGCCATTAACATCAGTGTCCATATATGGACAGTGATATCAGGGGCTTGCCCAGAGCTGGAGTCCCGGAGCAGAGCCACTTCTAGCACTCTGCCTGGGATTTCAGCTCTGCTCCTGACATCACAGTCCATATATGGATATGGATGTCAGTGGCAACCCCAGAGCTGAAGTCCCGGGCAGAGCACTTGTAGGCTCTGCCTGGGACTTCCGCTGTGCTCCTGACATCACTGGGACTCCTGCTCTGGGGAAGCCCCTGACATCACTGTCGATGTATGGACAGCGATGTCAGAGGCTTCCCCAGAGTCCCAGAGCAGAGCCTATACTAGCGCTCTGCTCGGGACTCTAGCTCTGGGGAAGCCCCAGACATCGCTGTCCATATGCGGATCGTGATGTCAGAAGATTCCACAGAGTCCCGGAACAGAGCCAATACCAGCGCTCTGCCCGGGACTCCACTCTGGGGAAGACCCTGGCACACTGTCTATATATGGACAGCGATGTCAGGGAATTCCACAGAGTCCCGGAGCAGAGCTAATACTAGCCCTCTGCCCGGGACTCCACTCTGGGGAAGACCCTGACACACTGTCCATATATGGACAGCAATGTCAGGGAATTCCACGGAGTCCCGGAGAAGAGCCTGTACTATCGCTCTGGCCGCGGGACACCGCTCTGGGAAAGACCCTGATGCACTGTCCATATATGGACAGCGATGTCAGGGAATTCCACAGAGTCCCGGAGCACAGCCGATGCTAGCGCTCTGCCCGGGACTCCGCTCTGGGGAAGACCCTGACAACGCTGTTCATATGTGGACAGTTATGTCAGGGAATTCCAGAGTCCCAGACCAGAGTCTGTACTAGCGGCTCTGTGTCCCGCAGGCCGTAGAT
The DNA here is from genome assembly GCF_050947455.1 of Rhinoderma darwinii. Taxonomy (NCBI): domain Eukaryota; kingdom Metazoa; phylum Chordata; class Amphibia; order Anura; family Rhinodermatidae; genus Rhinoderma; species Rhinoderma darwinii. The sequence goes on along the minus strand of NC_134691.1, from coordinate 221,308,440 downwards.
GACAGCCCCAGGGGCCGAATACGGCCTGCGGGCCGCGTTCTTGAGACCCCTGCGCTACACCAATGCCTCTACCCTGTGCCAGTCACTGCATTGGTTTCCCATTCCCTTTAAGCTCTCCAGAGTGCTGCACCTTCTTACATCTCCTCCCTCATCTCTGTCTACCAGCCTACTCACGCTCTACGTTCTGCCAACTACCTTAGATTAACATCCTCCATAAGTCCAACCGCCCGCTTCCGTCTGCAAGATTTTTCTCGTACTGCACCTGTTCTCTGGAATGCACTACCGCAGACAATCAGATTCATTTCCAACATCCACTGTTTTAAACGTGCCCTGAAAACCCACCTTTTTAGACAGGCTTATAACATTCTCTAATATGACTCCGTTCCTTGGCCCCATATTGCATTAGTCATCAGAACCTGACCCGCTCATTCAGCAGTATCCCCCACACTCCTTGAACCCTAATGCACTTCATGTCTGTCATACACAGATACTGGTGGTGACTAACTCATGCAGCTTTATATGTACTACCCCATGTGTATAAAAGATGGATGGATCATTGTACTTAACAAGCATTTTTTACATTTTGTGTCTCCTCTATTTCCTCATAGATTGTAAGCTCTTACGAGCAGGGTCCTTAGTCCTCTTGTTTGAATTGTTAATTAATTTGTCAGTATGTAATGTCTGATATTGTCTGTACATATTCTATTAATATTTATATATTACTATACAGTATTTATATATTAATATTCGATGCTGCTCTGATGTCCTTTATATATATGAAATATTATCCCTTCAAAATCTGTGATCATTGTCTTTCCAGTTAGGTAAATTATAAGTTATTTCCCAAAACGTTTTGTTGTGCTTATACATTCATATATTTGGTTTGATATAATGTAGAAAATGGCTTTATCTAAACTGTATTGCAAGCACGACCTATAAACAAATCCTACAGTAGATGATATTTAATTGGTATGTTAAGTGATGTCTTTGTGTATGTAAGTGTGTGCAAATGAAAATGAAGGCAAGGTTACAGTGAGGTTTATTATTAACAACACTAATACTGCCTAGATAAAAACTTTTCAAGTAAATTCTAACTTAATGCTAACAGTGAAGATACAGTATGAAGCTATGTCATAGAAAGGCACTTGGTGGCCATTTTGCCTCTATATATTGCACTGGTCACATATGCAAAGGGGCCACACTCCCAAGGGAGCACAGGACTTGAAAAGTTTAGGATTATTTTGGTCTCCACTCCATTGCCCTCAATTTTCCAATGCTCTTTCCACTCTCTCCTTCTACCGTCCAGTAGGATTACCAATCAAACCTCTTCTTACCGTGTAGATTGGACCCTTGGTTGATGGGCCCCATAGCACTGTTTTTTTCCCGCTACCCTGATAGTTACGCCCATGTATTGGTGATTGGTAGTTATGCAAGGACTAAAAAGGTCTTTGGATGGCCAAAATATAATCGTTATTTTATTTGAGCCGTTCCTTCCTAGTAAATACAATTACGTAGCATGTTTAATTATGCAAATAATAAAGACGGCAGACAAAAAGCACAATATAACAAAGATTGCGTCTCAGACATGCAGGCATATTATATCACAGAGGTTATCAATACTGCAAATGGTTAAATACTGTAGTCCGGTCATCTGCCTCTTTGGTATACATGAGTATTAATATATTTCTGTGTGTGGCTTCTTCAGTAAACATGATTTCTGAAGCTTTTGGGCTGCTGTGTTGAGAGTTGCGCTGTCCAGGGTTCTGATCTGAACTACTGTAAAAGGGTTACATGGGTAGCCGGGTCATGAGAGCAGGCTACACAGATAGCCTCAATTAAGTAATTCAGGCTTTCAGAGACGCAGACCGGAAGAAGGGTGGTTCATCAATATTTCCTCTAGTCAAATGAAGGAATGGACAAGTGCATCTCTCCTATGAAGACCCAATTACCTACAGCTAATATAAACTACTAAGACTTGTCAAATTGTTTGCAAAATGTGACACCTTTTAATGAAACAAGAAGACACAGATGAAGTTGCACACAGATTAACAGGACCACATTGCCAAAATTCCTGTAAACCATATGTGCAGCTGCAACCATGTAGTATTTATTTTGATCCAGTAAAAGGTATCACTTCTTGCAAGCAATAGAGCTTCAGATGGAACATAAATGCATACGATACAATGCAAGATACTAATAGGAATATCACTTTTACAAAATACCTTAATATCAGGTACATACCTTCCTTCAAAATGATCTTCATGGTTCCTGCTCATCGAGCTTACAATCTAATAACTAAGATTAATAACTATTAAGATTAACTAAGATAAGCAATAGCAACAATAAGCAAGATTAATAAATAAGTTAACAACTAAGTTATTAATTATTAGTAACTAAGTTAATAACTATAATTAACAACAATAACTAAGATTAATAATAAGATGGCAAGTGTAAAGTTGGTATGAAATATCATGGACATATCTTACAAGAAAAGGAAACACAATGCATGCATTTTCTCACATATTATTAATGATACAATCACTGTTTTATGGAGCATTATGAATAGACAATAATCCCATTATGTTACAAAATTACTATATTTAACAAGCACAAGGCAGGAATTGGTCCTAGAGAATTGAGGCCACATTACCCAAAAAATGTCTGTGTCCCAAATCTTGGTGAGATTAAAGTAAAATTATATAGTTAAATTAGTTTGAGATACTACTCAACTAATACCTTCTGCACATTTCCTTTGGATTAGTAAGTTTCCTTGAAAAAAACAGGAATGGGGAAAAGGGATGTGGAGAGGGGAAGACAAAAAAGAAAGAGGCGCTCCCTAAGGTGATATTGCATGAACAAAGTGATGCAGATGGTGCTGTGTGGGACTCTTGAGTATAGGTGAGTCAAACGTATTGAGTGGTACTCGCCCTCTAAGAAAGGTTGGCACAACTCAACTTGATTGATTCGTATTATAACAGTGTGCAAGCCTCTGGAGTGAACACCGGCGACATGTAACCACCAAGATGTCCGGTGAAAGATAATATCCAATGGATTACAAAATATGTGGTCACTCCTTCTCGTGGCACTCCTGTAGTCCTTATTTGAAACTCATACTATTCCTTTCATTTAGAAGGGAATACTCCGTAGTCCTTAGGCGTTTTTGTGGTAAAAAAGTTGTTTATTAGAAAATATATAAAAAATATATATTCATTATATCATTTTATTTTGTCAGATACCTGATGAAGACCTAGGTCCTAGGTTGAAACGTGTTGCATGTTTTTATCCTGTTTGTTTTATTTCTGTCAAAATGAAACCACAACAACACCTAAGGACTTTGGAGTATTCCCTCCTAAATTAAAGGCACATTATGTGTTTCAAATAAGGACTACAGGAGTGCCACGGGAAGAAGTGACCACATTTTTTTGAAATCCATTGGAATTTGGATTAGTAACATATTTAATTTGTTGGAATAGTAAAATCTTTTTTATTATTATTTTGACAGTATTTTAATGAAATGGTGGCCATGGTACATTAAGTAAAGCCATTCTGGATGATCACCATTAGATTCATTTATTTAAGGAAAAATCTTCACAATGCAAATTCTCTTTTACTAGTGAGGCTCTATAATTGAATGCCCCATATATATATATATTTTAATAAATGTTTCTATTTTTCAATAGAATTTTTAAAATTCGTATATCATCGATTATTTTAAGAGGGGTTGTTGCATTTAATAGGCCATATGGATGTCATACAGAGGGCCTCACGCGCAGGCCTCTATAAGAGAGTGGAGACCTGCTAAGTAAGAGCACTCCCACTCTGGTAGACTTGCCCTGGTCATGTATGCCATGAAATACTACATTTTTCCTGTATCGGCAGAGGAGAGGTTTGGCCAGTTCATTGTGATAATAACTGATCTCCCAGCATTTTAGTAGCTGCCCTTACGGCAGGGGTGTAGCTAGGGAGGGCAGGTGGGGCATGTGCCCTGGGCACAGCTTAGAGGGAGGCGCCAGCGCCACCCCCTCCTGCACTATAATTGTACCTGCGGCTATAGGACACAGGTACAATTAGAACCAATGAATGGTTGGGTACGTTCTGTGCCCGGCCTTCAATGGCGGATTATCATATTATTATGGTACATTGTAGTTTTGTCGCGATTTTGCCACAAAACTGCATTGTGTATGTCCTGCAAAAGGACCTTTAGACATAAGGTTACATTATCTCTGAAGTTCTTACTATTGCTTAGAGACCTGCTGGTCACATGACCGCAGGACTCCAGCAGCAGCAGAAGCAAGACTCCACAGAGAAGACTGACTGTAAGTATAAGGGGATTGATTTGTTTAATGGGTCTATATTTAGGGGGACTGTATTTAGGGGGTCTGGTGTGGGGTCTGTATTTAGGGGGCCTGGTTTGGGGACTGTATTTAGGAGGTTTGGTGTCTATTAGTTTAAGGGGTCTGTATTTAGGGGGTCTGGTCTGGGGTCTGTATCAGTTTAGGGGGTTTAGGGTCTGTATATTAAGGGGTCTGTGTTAGTTTAAGTGGTCTGGGGTCGGTACCACCTAGTCTGTTTTAGTTTGAAGTCTGGGGTCGGTATTTAGGGGGTCTGTTTTAGTTTGAGGTCTGGGGTCTGTATTAGTTTATAGTGTCTATTTAGGGGGCCTGTTCTAGGGTCTGTATTAGTTTAGGGGTCTTTATTTAGGGGGCTGTATTTAGGGGGTCTGATCTGGGGTCTGTATTAGTTTATAGGGTCTGTTTAGGGGGCCTGTTCTAGGGTCTGTATTAGGTTAATGGTCTGTATTTAGGGGTCTGGTCTGGGGTCTCTAGTAGAATAGGGCATCTGGTCTGGGGTCTGTATTTAGGGGGTCTGTATTAGTTTGAGGTCTGGTGCCAGTATTTAGAGGGTCTGGTCTGGGGGGGTCTGTATTTGGGGGTGTGGTCTTGGGTCTGTATTAGTTTATGGGGTCTGTATTTAGGGGTCTGTATTAGTTTTGGGGTCTTTATTTAGGGGTCTGTATTAGTTTAGGGGGTCTGGTCTGAGGTCTGTATTAAGGGAGTCAGGTCTGGGGCCATTATTAGTGTAGGGGGTCAGGTCTGGTTTCTGTATTTAGGGGTCCGGTCTGAGGTCTTTATTTATTGTGGGTGATTGTTCTGGGGTCTGTATGTGTTTAGGGGGGTCTGGTCTGGGGACTGCAATAGTTTAGAATGTCTGGGGTTTGTATGTATTCTATAATCTAGTCTGTGGTCCAAATTTATTAGTCTGAGTAAAAGGGGTTGTCGGTCGAGGTCATCAGTATAAAAAATTATACCTTACCATTGTTCGGGCCATGCTGGGAGCTGGAAACAATTTAGTGTGAATCTATACGTTCGGGGTTGCACTAAATTGAGCTGTATTTGTGCTAGTGCTGTTTATATGTATTGAGCTTGGTTCTGGGTATTTGTTCTGTGTTTATGTACGGAGCTTGGTTCTGGTGTTGTGTATAGAACTATATTGCTTGTAAAATGTACAAATGTTTTCATGCTCGAGTTACATAAAAAGAAATGTGGAAAAGAAATGACACGTCGATTGGTAGAGAAAGCAAACATGGCGAAGGGGAAGATGTCAGGAAAGGGGTTGGGGTGGGGGCGCCAAACTGAACCTTTGCCCCGAGTGCTGGAGAACCTAGCTACGCCTCTGCTTACTGTACTTCACTGTTTTTAAAGAACTTATCTTGATGTGACAACTTCTTTAAGTTTACTTTCAAACTAAAAGTTAACATCCCTAGATAAAGCATCTTATTCTCCTGCACATAGCAACCAAATATATTGAAAATAGTGAAGATAGACAGTAGTGGTTTAATTCTACTTTGTACAATTAGTATTAATGCAAAATATGTTGTTGTTATTATGGGATAATGGACAATGAAAATAGAATGTTCTCTTTAAATGTGACACACTTTTAGCATTTGTATTTTTATTAATGCAAAATATTACTGCATTGAAATTCCTAGCATGTTGTGAACTGTCACCAGATTATAAGTGCCCTGTCTCCTACATAATGTGATCGGCGCTGTAATGTAGATAACAGTGGTTTTTATTTTGAAAAACAATCATTTTTTAGCAAGTTATGAGCTAGTTTAGATTTATCCTAATGAGTTTCTCAATGGACAACTGGGCGTTTTTTTACTTTTTACCAACTGGGTATTGTACAGAGGAGTGTATGAGGCTGACTAATCAGTGACTAATCAGCATTATACACTTCTCATTGTTCCAGCCCAGCATGATCCACAGCACAGTGTGATTGTGCAGTGAAAGAAGTAAACACGCCAGTTGCTAAAAACACAGTGGGAAATAAGCGAAAACACGCCCAGTTGTCCATTCGAAAGGCTAATTTGCATAAATATAAAATTGCTTATAACTTGGCCAAAAATGATCGTTTTAAAAAAAAACAAAAAAACACGTTACTGTTATCTACATTGCAGCGCCGATCAGATGCAATAGGAGATAGGGATTTGATAATCTGGTGACAGAGCCTCTTTAAGAAGATTTTTTTACTGATAAATACAAAACAAAGTGGAGTTAAAAACATCATACAGTTACGTATTCGATTCACATACACTTATTTTATCAATGTGGTAGAGCATTGGGCCTCATGTGAAAAAAAACTGTGCAGACAAAAGAAAACTGATTCCACCTTTCATTTTCTATATCAGAACTTTCCACTGCTTATCTACACTTAGAGATGTAACATGAAGCTTCTGAGCCCCAATGCAAATTGTGTAACAAAGCCCCCATCTACCATGTGCCATTTGTAATACTGGAGTCTTCAGTGGGCCCCCTCAGGCACCAGGGCCCAGCTACTTCTGCTACCCCTATAGCTACACCTTTGCCTGCACTAGTTTTTCCCTAAACCCCAATATCTCTGACCTTTTTATCCTCCCTGTCATTTTTACATTTCTTTTCCATACTAGTCACATCCTGAGTATCACATTGATATATTATTTGTATGTAATGGAACTAGCAAAAAAAACAAAAAACTTTGCAGAAGCTAAACAATAAAATTTTTGCAGAAGCTAGACAATAAAATTTTAGCAGAAGCTAGAAAATACCCTGGAAAAATAATAACATTACAGAAGATAGACAATACCCTGGAAAAAAAACTTTGCAGAAGCTAGACAATACCTGGGATAAAGAATAGCATTTTAGATTTAAGAAGGCAGATTAATATAGATTAGCATGACAGCACAAAAGAATAGATAAAAGCATACGAATCAATAGTATTATTGATAAAACAAAGTAGGATTAGAGCATTTTATAATAAATTAAAACTGTGGAATTCAAGGTGTTTAAATACTGTACATTGTGTTCAATATTAAATGCCATTTCTTATTGTGAACAGGGTAGCAGATTGGTTTGGACAATTTAAGTATTGAAATATGTTTAATCTAAGCACAATATCATATGGAAAAAGCAATTTTTCAAGTGCAGCCGGCTTTTAGGTTAATGCATACTTTATATACTATTAACTTTGTGCCTTCATGATTTGAAGTATGGAAAGAATATGATTAGAGTTAAAATATTATTCAATTTATCTATATATCTAAATTCCCATGCTCGTCCTTAGCAACAGGAGCTGTTCTCCTACCTTATCAAACAGAGTGTCACTCACCTGGCAACTGGCATGATTCAATGATATCATTGTTTGCATTCATTGCCAGAATCTCATGGTTTCTACTGCACCGACCCTAGCCTGGTCGTATTGTTATGTTCAGCTGTTGTAACCTGATCTTGTCCTCTGGTTCTGGCTTGCCTACTGGTTCTGTGTTGTCTGTCCTCGGCTGTGTTCCAGTTACATCTCTTGGATTTGGTTCTGGTCTGTCCTCGGCTGTGTTCCAGTTACATATCTTGGATTTGATTCTGGTCTTACTTTGGTTGAACTTACTTTGGTCGATCATCCACTTTTGTTTGCTAAATCCTATCTGCAGCAACTCCAGATCATTGGGATGGCTGCCAGCTATATCTTTCACAATGTCTGCCATTTCTAAACATATAGTAGTGGCGTCCATATGGTGGCAATCCTGAAGGCATTGTCTGTGTCATTCCTGTGCAGTAAAGGCTATACCTTTATGAAGGAGTTAAGAGTGAAGATCAGCCGATTGGACTTCAGCAAAGCCTAGCCAAGGTCCACCATTTAGATTTGTCAGCATATTTGACACACACACACACACACACACACACACACACACACACACACACACACACAATAAGAAATGTGTTGTTGTTTTTTTAACAATCTGGTACTTTAGAGGCATTTGATATTCTAGCTGTTAGTTTTGAAGATATTCTGATCAAAGTTCTACCCACAGATTCTGTATCTTTTCCCAAAGGTTCTACTAAATTGTATGATAATTTTCCTGATATTATGGTCAAGCTCTTAGGAAAAGCTTATTAGGATTGACATCTGAGATTGTGTTGTCAGGGATCATTACTATGTATATTGTCTGAAAAATATTATCCTCACACATATGTATATACATTTCAGTTCTTTGTGTAATATACTGATATATATAACAAGTTCTTTGTTCATGTCGGACACACCTATGGAAGACACCGCCCCCTGGAATGCAAAGAGGAGTGTGCAGAAGAATGTATAGCAAAAGTTACAGCAGAAGAGCCAATGGAATTCAAGCAAGTCACACATCTATAGGGAGGGGCATGTGTCTTCTCTGTGTGTGTTTCTTTGTTCTGAATAAAAGTTCAGTCCCTCCTGGCTGACATTGAAGCTGTACCTCAGACATTTGTGTGGTGTACTTCTCTCCAGGCATGCCTTCAGCTTTCAATTTACAGAGGTGGTTATTCGGTGTGAAATGCGGACCTGACATTTGGCGCCGAAGCCGGGACCTCACTCGAGGAAAAATCAAAATCCGGACAGTCGACAATCACAGGGTGAAACAGAGGACTCAAAGTTGCCCACTGAAGGAATTTGATCACCTCCGCAATAACACGGTAAGCGAATTGATTTTATAAATCTTCGTCTTATCTGTGTTAGTGGGCAGTCTTGTAGCGATCTGTAGAACCCTTTTGTTGATTTCCTGGATTATCTCAGGCGACAGAGGTGATATTTTCCGCTGTGAGGTTGAAAACCTGTGAGACCTTAGTCGCGCCCGACTAACCATCCTCTGGGTAATTAGGGACTGGATAAAGTTATATAACACGACCAGAGAGCTGCAGACTGTGGAATTTTTAATATTTCCAGCGAGGCCAGAGAGTCTAAATAAATAAAGTTATATAACACGACCAGAGAGCTGCAGACTGTGGAATTTTTAATATTTCCAGCGAGGCCAGAGAGTCTAATTGAATATTTTTGAGAGTCTAATTAAAGATTTGTATAATTCTAGCGAGATGTAATAATAAATACATTGCAGACTAGAGATGATACTATTTCGGCGAGACTTAGCGTTGGAGACTGTGAAATTATATTATTTCCTGCCAGACCAAGAGTTGCAGATCGAAAATTGTTATATAAATTACGTGTATAATATAGACTGTTAGAATGGATGGTTTACGGTCCATATTCAAATCTCCAGGATCGTGCGTAAAATGAAGAAATTGATGGAAGTGTGTGGGATCCATAGAGGAGGGCGGCTCCAAGCCGCAGATTGGGCAAAAGGTATTCTGGAGAACAAAGGGAAGTTGGAAGGTAGTAAGTTGATGGAAAGTGCTTTAGAGGGATTTGCAGAAGAGGAAGTTAGGAATAAGAAAGGTATTGTATGTTGTATGTATTAGAAAACACGACCAGCCGACGCCCGGTAATGGCGTCCGTACCTCATGTTGAGTGTGTCCTCATTGTTGGTGGGAAACCACCCCCCCCCCCTTCACAGCTGCGCACTGTGTTTCCAATGGGAGAGGCTGCCCCCCCCTGCCCCTGATGTGGCCACGCCCGGCCCAACCAAATCAGTATGAAATAATCACCTTGTTAATTTTGTCATTTGTAGTGTTTTTTCTATTTACAGAAGTTCCAGTCTAGTTCACTGATGAAACAACACGTCATTATAATATAGAGATGGTGGCCGACAAATTGTACGGTTAAAGATGTGTTTGATACGTAGATAATTCCTATACAATGGTGTGATGAATGATTGCAGATACGTATGTTGTTTTGCCGGCATTGAAAGTGTTAAGATTGTGAGAAGCTGTGAGAAGTTGCGAGAAGCTGTGTGACCCCCCTCCCTCTCCCCTGTAGTGTGCTGTGTTTGGGAGGAGGAGGAGGGGGGCTGACTGGGTGCAGTCTGCAGGGCTGATGAGACAAAGGGATTTCAATATGCACTGCTGATATATATATATATGTAATGTGTACAAACCGAAATAAATTTCTTCTCTTTTGCGCATGCGCTGTTGGTTATAAAAGTTACGATATTTATGTGTTCTGATGTGATCAGATTTCATGTGTTTTGATGTTAATTCAGATGTATTAAACTTTAGATACTGTGAGACACGGGGTTTTGAAAATGTATGTGCCCCCACCGTTCCCTATTTTTATATACAGTTTATTGGTTTGCAGTAATTAATGTTATCAGAGATAATATTTTCTGTTTTATTGAATAACTAACTACAATTGTTTTATTTTTGATTTCACACATGAGTTATGTCATTGTAAAGATCAAATGTATTTTCGTCAGGAAAAAGTCATTTTTTGTTTCAGGCTGTTGTACATTACAGAGGGTTAAATTAGTGTTATGTTGAGATGTCGTTTTGAACTCTGCTACATCACTCTCGCAGAGTCCACAAAGGGGGGAAGGGTGAAGGAACTGATCAGGTACAATTTTGGTTTGTTTTGAGTTAATTAATTTGGTTTCAGAAGATCTAAAAATGTGTAAGAGACCCCAATGAGTAATCCAGATTAAATGTGTATGAGAGTAACCTACATTTTGAGGTTTGTGTAGATGGTTGTGTAAGAGAACATCCCCCTCCAGCAAAGTTACACAGGAGGCAGAGGTGACGTCACTCACACAAGTCTTTATGGATTTAGATGAGGGAGAAGGCAAAACAAAAATTGTCTGGACATTGTTAATTTGATGTAAAGTTTTTAGGAATGTTTTCTTTTTATATTAATCAGGTATTTACAGGACCTGGTGGGTGGGATTTACAAGTGTTCTGGATTATCAGATGAATGTGGAACAATAAAACTCCATCCTTTTGAAATGTTATATATATATGTGACATGGGTTTCCAATGTAAATTTGTAATAAAGAGATATTTTATCATACAGCATGTGTAGAACAGGATACGAGGCACAAGGTAAATTACCCAGAAACCACTCTCACCTTCTTGTTCATCTCAAGGAGCGGAGCTGGAGGTGCTCGCTGAGGCTTGTAACCTGGCAGAAGGTAAGACGGCCGACATTTACACTGACTCTAGGTACGCTTTTGGCATCGCCCACAATTATGGGCCCATTGGTAGTAGGAACTTTATTGGATCATCGGGTAAGCCAATTGAGAGAGCGAGAGAAGACAGACCTGACAACAAGGATATGTGCAGCCAGGTGTCAGTAAATTGGCTTGTCCCTGGATACAATAATGCCACCACTAGGTTTGTAGCAGCCGGCATGATGTGCGCACGGCATGACATAGGTAAAACAGCAAAGGTACCTGTGAAAAGTGCAGCCCGGCCAGATTAACAGTCCCAGCGACTGCAGAACATACAACTACCGGAGGTAGAAGTGTATGACAATGTGCTCGTGTGTGTAGACCTGTTCTCAGGGGGGCCTGAAGCATGGCCGGTATCTTCCCCACTGCAGACGTTGTGTGTAAGTGACAGGGGAACAATGGTATCCCAGGTATTGACCTGATGTTTGTACAATAAGATATCAGCAGTTCTCCAGATGTTATCCCAAAGTTAGTTTGTTTAATAATTGTATTTAAGAAGTGTTGTGGGAATATTAAATACTGAGGTTAAGTTTTATGTAAAGTTCTGGACCAGCCTTAGCATTGGACTATTAGAGTCATGCGTCAAATAAAAGGTACAGAAGCGGAATATTCCCATTCGAAAAAAATTTATTTGTTTATTTTTATTTTTGTTGTGAAAGGGAAATTTTAGAGCAGAGAATTCTGTGCAGTGTATATGTGTATGTATAGATATGTATATAAAGAAGAAGAATCAATTTGTAAGTTTTAGTTACTGACCAGTGTGAACGTTTGATGTAAAGATGCTATTTGTTAATGTTTTTCTTCAATTGAATTATCTGATTAAGATCAATTACTGATTAGGCTATGAAAAGCTTGTTCTCCACAGGAAGAGTCCAACTGGGAGCGGAAGGCGTGAGAACCAGATTCTAACAGAATGTGGACGGATAAGGGAACGTGAACCGGTAAGACCCAAAGCACTCTTGATGGCTTTTGCATTGATGGTGTATGACCTCACATAGGCCCCAAGACTGCAAGGATCGATTTGGTGAGATCTAATTGGTATGTCCCAGGCTTTACAGCTGTTGCTGCTAAATTCTGTTAGAGCTGTTTGATTTGCCTACAGAACAGTCCTGGCAGACCGGTGCCAACCTTATCATACCCGCCTCCCACGAAGAGAACCGACCTTGAGAGGCCTTCCCAGGTATAACGAACCAGATTAGAGTAAGAAAAATAGGTTTAAGACGCTTGTCAGATAAACATGTGGAATCTGTGTATCTTTCTGTGAGGTGGAGATGTTCCAGGCAATCAGCTGAGATCAAGGTACAAATCCTGCTGAAAGGGTATCACCAAATGCAAATGAAATGTACCCAGTAAGTTACACATCTTCTAGGTGCCCTGTCCATTGTAACAGAGAAGTTTTTCCTTATATAAAGGTGTTTGATGTCATTTAGGGGCCTGACATTATTGTATGTACTTAGAACAACGTTTATAATGTATGCGGATGATGTTGTCACCAGATTAGTATTTATTTTAACAATTGACAAGAGTTGGGGGTCCCCAGCAAGTGCCAGTAAATATGAACTAAAAGACTTTTAACACGATGAACTTTATCACTGAGATGCGGCAGGCACAGCCTGAGCCAGTACAACGCGTTTATCATGAACTGACGGCAGTGTCCCAATTCTAAGCGGCCGCCCAGACAAGTAACTTGCCAGAGGAAGAGTACAGATGCGGAGGGTTTGATAGTCACAATACAACTCCACTAATCCGCCTACGTGGGATCTCACCCCAGGCTCACAACATGCGGTGCTATGTACAGCCTGATGACGTAAACTAAAGGAGACGGTGTCGGACAGATGAGAAGGACCAAACCAAGTCCTGAGGACATCAGCAAAGTAAAGACCAAAGACCTGAGTGAATCCGTCAGCAGGATCAAGTGTTTTGATAAGTAAGTGACCAGGAGGGGGTAATAATAACTCCCCCACTGGACACCAACGTAGTCTGACTCCACAATTGTGTGGGTTACCCTGAGGGTGACAGTCAGTGAAGAGCAGAAGACAGGAGAAGAAGAAGATGATGGTGTACAGGACTGGCAATGAACTGATGGGACCCGAGACCTGAGGGTGATAGCATGAGATTGGTGATAGCATTATGTTATTAGCTGAGGCCCTATTGTTTATAATGTCTGAGGTTTATAATTATAATGTGTGTAAATATGCCACGGTACTGCAAATTACAATCTGAGGAGTTTTATGTGAAGGTGTGAGGTGAAGGTCACTGTGCTGCCCATGACCTGTCATATCTGCAGGGGTAAAGTCCCATTAGGACAGTAAGTGACAGTGCGACAATTATTACTGTTAATAAAAATGTAGACCGGATTAATATATATATATATTACAACCAGCAACGGTTTGTAGATTATATCAAGACAACCATCCTGTATCCAGAGGAGAATAGGGAAAGTTAGGACCACTCCGACACCTTGGAAGTCCAGGTACAAAGGGGGGTTACTCATCAGGAGTAGCTCGTCTCAAGCTGGTGAAGAAATCCAAAACCCCTACCCGCCTGGTTCGAGTGGTCAGTGGTAGGTTGCTAGGCAAGACTCAGGGATAGAGTAATAATATTTTTAGGGGGGACTGTCAGGGATCATTACTATGTATATTGTCTGAAAAATATTATCCTCACACATATGTATATACATTTCAGTTCTTTGTGTAATATACTGATATATATAACAAGTTCTTTGTTCATGTCGGACACACCTATGGAAGACACCGCCCCCTGGAATGCAAAGAGGAGTGTGCAGAAGAATGTATAGCAAAAGTTACAGCAGAAGAGCCAATGGAATTCAAGCAAGTCACACATCTATAGGGAGGGGCATGTGTCTTCTCTGTGTGTGTTTCTTTGTTCTGAATAAAAGTTCAGTCCCTCCTGGCTGACATTGAAGCTGTACCTCAGACATTTGTGTGGTGTACTTCTCTCCAGGCATGCCTTCAGCTTTCAATTTACAGAGGTGGTTATTCGGTGTGAAATGCGGACCTGACAGTGTCACCCAGAGAGAAATGTTTTTTCACTAAATAGTCTTTGCATAATTAAGTAGTATACTTCAGATTGTTCTTCTAAGGGCCGCCATCCGGGCAGTACCACTTGTACTCCCGCCAGGGGTCCGACTCAAAGAAAAACAAAAGGGTCCCTCCAGTCCGCCGGTACTGGCTGCTGCCGCCCACAGGTGGTTTGGAGAAAGGAATGGGCTCTCTTATATTGCAGGGCCCGTTCCCGTCTCCAAAGTAACTAACGTTGTGACGCTAGCCAATCGTCAAACTTGTGAAGCAGAACCCCAGCACCAAAAAAGAAGTGGCGTCCGGGGGAAAAGTGGGGGCCGAAGAGTACAGGCCCCCAGTCAGAGATGAATGCAAAAGAAACCGGGAGTGCTAAATACATAGGGTCTGATTTTTTTTTTCTCTGGTCGGGGGCTTCAATTAATTTAGGGGTCTGGACGGGGGGCTGAATTAATTTAGGAGTCTGGTCTGGGGTCTGAATTAAATTAGGGTCTGCTAAAGGGTCTGAATTTATTTAGGGGTGCAGTTGGGAGACTGAAATAATTTGGGGGTCTGATTGGGGGTGTAAATTAATTTAGGGGTCTGAATTCGTTTAGAAATCTGGCTGGGAGTCTGAACTGATTTTGTGTGTGATCAGGGGTATAAATTCATTTTGTGTCTGGTGTCTATGCAGGTGACATGGGTGTGATGTGTGAAGAGAAGGTGGAGACCTCGTCTGGGAATGCCATGCCGCTGGAAGATCACAGAGCCAGAACTGCATCTTGGTGAGTGGCAGTGTTGTGTAAAAGCAGCAGCTTCAGTGCTTCTGCTCTCTTAGCCCCCCCCCCCCCCCACAGAGCTGTGCCACCTACTCTCTCCCTCCTGCGCCTCCACAGAGCCATTACCAGTTTGCATCTCACTGCAGTCATCCTTTCCTGACGTCACTGTCCATGTATGGATAGTGACGCCAGGGGCACCTCCAGGAGTGTAATCACCGAACAGAGTGTTAGCAATGCTCTGGCTGGGGAGTCCAGGATGAGCCCCGGACATTATTGTCAATATACAGTGAAGGAAATAAGTATTTGATCCCTTGCTGATTTTGTAAGTTTGCCCACTGTCAAAGACATGAACAGTCTAGAATTTTTAGGCTAGGTTAATTTTACCAGTGAGAGATAGATTATATAAAAAAAAAAAAAGAAAATCACATTGTCAAAATTATATATATTTATTTTCATTGTGCACAGAGAAATAAGTATTTGATCCCTTCGGCAAACAAGACTTAATACTTGGTGGCAAAACCCTTGTTGGCAAGCACAGCAGTCAGACTTTTTTTGTAGTTGATGATGAGGTTTGCACACATGTTAGTTGGAATTTTGGCCCACTCCTCTTTGCAGATCATCTGTAAATCATTAAGATTTCGAGGCTGTCGCTTGGCAACTCGGATCTTCAGCTCCCTCCATAAGTTTTTGATGGGATTAAGGTCTGGAGACTGGCTAGGCCACTCCATGACCTTAATGTGCTTCTTTTTGAGCCAATCCTTTGTTGCCTTGGCTGTATGTTTTGGGTCATTGTCGTGCTGGAAGACCCAGCCACGAGCCATTTTTAATGTCCTGGTGGAGGGAAGGAGGTTGTCACTCAGGATTTGACGGTACATGGCTCCATCCATTCTCCCATTGATGCGGTGAAGTAGTCCTGTGCCCTTAACAGAGAAACACCCCCAAAACATAATGTTTCCACCTCCATGCTTGACAGTGGGGACGGTGTTCTTTGGGTCATAGGCAGCATTTCTCTTCCTCCAAACACGGCGAGTTGAGATTCCAAAGAGCTCAATTTTAGTCTCATCTGACCACAGCACCTTCTCCCAATCACTCTCAGAATCATCCAGATGTTCATTTGCAAACTTCAGACGGGCCTGCACATGTGCCTTCTTGAGCAGGGGGACCTTGCGGGCACTGCAGGATTTTAATCCATTATGGCGTAATGTGTTACCACTGGTTTTCTTGGTGACTGTGGTCCCAGATGCCTTGAGATCATTAACAAGTTCCCCCCGTGTAGTTTTCGGCTGAGCTCTCACCTTCCTCAGGATCAAGGATACCCCACAAGGTGAGATTTTGCATGGAGCCCCAGATCGATGTCGATTGACAGTCATTTTGTATGTCTTCCATTTTCTTACTATTGCACCAACAGTTGTCTCCTTCTCACCCAGCGTCTTACTTATGGTTTTGTAGCCCATTCCAGCCTTGTGCAGGTCTATGATCTTGTCCCTGACATCCTTAGAAAGCTCTTTGGTCTTGCCCATGTTGTAGAGGCTAGAGTCAGACTAATTAATTGAGTCTGTGGACAGGTGTCTTTTATAGAGGTGACCATTTAAGACAGCTGTCTTTAATGCAGGCACCAAGTTGATTTGGAGCGTGTAACTGGTCTGGAGGAGGCTGAACTCTTAATGGTTGGTAGGGGATCAAATACTTATTTCTCTGTGCACAATGCAAATAAATATATATAATTTTGACTGTGATTTTCAGTTTTTTTTTTTTATATAATCTATCTCTCACTGGTAAAATTAACTTAGCCTAAAAATTCTAGACTGTTCATGTCTTTGACAAGGGGCAAACTTACAAAATTAGCAAGGGATCAAATACTTATTTTCTTTACTGTATGGATAGTCATGCCAGGGGCTCCAACAAGTGGGAAATCCCCGGCCAGAGCATTGCCGACGCTCTGGCCAGTGATTCTTCTCCTGGAGGAGCCTCTGACGTCACTGTCCACATATGGACAGTGACATGAGGGGCTCTCTCTAGGAGCGGAATTCCTGGCCAGAGCGTTGCCGACACTTTGGCATGGGATTTTGGCATCTCAAAGCCCCAAATATCACTGTCCATATATGGACAGTGACGTCAAGAGCTTTCCCAAGACAGGAGTCCCTGGCCAGAGAGCTTGCGATGCTCTGGCCCGGAACTTCATAGTTGAAAGCCCTGACATCACTGTCCATATATGGACAGTGACTTCAAGGGCTTCCCTGGGCTCAGCGCATGAAGTAGCGCTGTGCCTGGGAAATCCTATTGTGAGGTCCACGATCAGTTTTTAACAGTCGTCACAAGAATTGATTCCTTAAAAATGACCGTTAAAAACTGATCATTTGAGTTCTATTTGAAAACAGTCAAAAAAAGGACATTAAAAAAACAGCCATGTGATTTCTGCCATAGAACTACATTATTCTAAAAATGTCCATGTGATGGCCGTTAAAAAAATGGCCATCATACGGCCATTTTTCCTGAATGGGAAGAAGGAAAAAACGGCTGGCACTGCTGAACCAGAAACACTTGTGTAAACGGAGTATATCAAATGGTTTTCTTATCTTTGCTGATTATGGCAGCCTAGTTGCCCGGAGGTGCTCATCGATCAAGTAGAAATTATCGAGGCACTCACCGGATATTCAACAAACTTCTTTATTTCTGGATCTCGGTCAGGATGTGGAATTAGCCTACGGCCGTTTCACGTGCGTACACGCTTCCTCAAGGCCTCAATTTCTACTTGTTTCACACGGCCATTTTTCCCTGTCGTGTGAATTTAGCCTAAAATTTGGCCTTTTTTTAAGCTTTGACTATAAAGTCAACAGCCTGATGACACTGGTATTTGGTGTGTACCTAGCCGACAGGACCTTGCCTGGTAAGATCCAGTTTATCAGCAAGAGACTGACATGTTTCTTGAGAAAGCTGCCTTGTTTTTGCAATTTTTTTAACTGAGAATTAAAACTTAGAAATACCAGAGCACAACACACCTTACATCCCATGAAAAGACAATTTCCCTGCTTTACTGAACAGAATAAGCATTTTATCTTTATTAACATAATTGCAGTTTTATCTAATGACCAATTAACAGATAACATGATTAGATAAAGATGAGATCAAATAGTTTGCCATTAGAACACTGGAGTAATGAATGCAGGAAACTGGGCTTTGCAGTCATATGTAAAAACAAATAAATGATAAATCAGCAAGTTTAACCCCTTAACGCACCATGACGTAACTGTACGTCATGGTGAGCAGTAAGTTCGCGCACCTTGACGTACAGTTACGGCAGTGCTTTGACAGTTAACCGCCGCACGGCGCTACACCGCAGCGGCGGTTAACTGTGCAGGGTGTCAGCCCTGCTCTCCCCGTTGCCGATCAGCGGCCTGTCGCCGCTGATATCGGCAGTTAACCCCTTAATTGCGGCGCTCGATTTTGAACGCCACAATTAAGGTCTTTAGCGCCGATCGGCAGCCCCCATGTGAAATCACGGGGGCTGGCGATGGTACCCATGGCAACCGGACGCCAGACAATGGCTTCCGGGTTGCCATGTACAGAAGCCTATGAGGACCACCCCGAGGGTGGTCGTCGTAGGCTTCCTGTCAGTGTGACTGTCTCGTCACAATGACAGTTGAAATGCATTACACTACGTGTGTAGTGTAATGTATTCCAGCAGCGATCAGAGCTGCAAGTCTAAGTGTCCCCTAGTGGGACAAGTGAAAAAAGTAAAAAAAAGAATACAAATGTTTTCAAAAAAAGTGTAAAAATAAAAGTTATAAGTGACATAAACAAGAACTGCTTTTTTTCCTATAATAAGTCTTTCATTATAGGAAAAAAAATGAACACGTAAAAAAAAAGTACATATATTTGGTATCACCGCGTTCGTAACGACCCCAACTATAAAACTATAATATTATTTTTCCCGCACAGTGAACGACGCAAAAAAAATAAACGAAAAACAATGCCAGAATCACTATTTTTTGGTCACCACCCCTCACAAAATATGTAATAAAAAGTGATCAAAAAGTCGCATGTACGCCAAAATAGTACCGATACAAACTACAACCCGTCCCGCAAAAAACAAGCCCTTACACAGCTTTTTTGACTGAAAAATAAAAAGTTACGGCTCTCAGAATATGGTGACACAGAAAATACATTATTTTCTAAATAAGTTATTTTATTGCTAAAACGCTGCAAAACATAAAAAAACCTATATACATATGGTATCGCCGTAATCGTACCGACCCGCAGAATAAAGTATAATAGTCATTTATAGCCCAGGGTAAACACCGTCAAAAATAAATAAAAATCATTGTCAGAATTGATGGTTTTTGGTCACCTGGCTTGCCGAAAAATTGAATAAAAAGTGATCAACAAAATCGCATGTACCCCAAAATGGTACCAATGAAAATTACAGATTGTCCTGCAACAAATAAGCCCTCACACGGCTCCGGTGGTGAAAAAATAAAAAAAGTTCCGGCTCCCAGATTATGGCGATGCAAAATGTGCAGAGTGTTCCAAAAGTGGATAAGATCTGGCACCATTTATCAGTGCGACACCGGCCACATATCTGTGGATTATTATTTATTTACCCCATTATTATACCCTCTTATTATGCCCCTGATGTATTCTGCCCAGCCTACATGTGCCCCAACATTATAAACTGAAATACCAGCAAAACGCCAGAGCTACTACCAAGCAAAATATGCGCTCCAAAAGCCAAATGGCGTCCCTCCCTTCTGAGCCCTACAGCGTGCCCAAACAGACGTTTATGTCCACCGATATGGCATCGTACCAAAAAATGGTACCAATAAAAACGACAGCTCGTCCCGGAAAAAATAAGCCCCCACACCGCTCTATTGACAGAAAAATAAAAAAGTAGTGGCTCTTGGAAAGCGGGGAGGAAAAACGAAAAAGCAAAACATGAATCAGTTCGTAAAGGGTTAATTACTTTCTAATGAAAAAACATTTATGACCACATGTGGGGTATTGCCGTACTCGGGAGAAATTGCTTTACAAATGTTGGGATGCATTCTCTCGTTTATCCTTTGTGAAATTGAAAAAATGCAACATTTTAGTGGAAATAATGTTGATATTAATTTTCACGGCCTAATTCTAATAAATTCTGCAAAAGACGTGTGGGGCCTAAATGCTCACTATACCCCTAGATACATTCCTTAAGTGGTGTAGTATCCCAAATGGGGTTACTTTTGGGGGGCTTCCACTGTTTCGGTCTCTCAGGGGCTTTGCAAATTCGACATGACACCCAAAAACATTCCAGCTAAATTTGAGCTCCAAAAGCCAAATAGCGCTCCTTCCCTTCTAAGCCCCGGTGTGGGTCCAAACAGTAGTTTATTACCACATATGGGGTATTTACGTAATCAGGAGAAATTGTTTTACAAATGTTGGGGCGCTTTTTCTCCTTTATTCCTTGTAAAAATTAAAAATGGCTACCTTTTTTCAGAAAAAAAGTAGATTTTCATCTTCACATACTAATTCAAATAATTTAGCAAAAAAACTGTGGGTTCAAAATGCTAACTATACCCATAGATAAATTCCTTGAGGGGTATAGTTTCCAAAATGGGGTCACTATTGGGGGGTTTCCACGGTTTTCTTCCCTCCAGTGCATTGCAAACGCGACACGGCACTGAAAACTATTCCAGCAAAATCAGAAATCCAAAATCCAAATGGTGCTCCTTCTCTTCTGAGGCCTGTTGTGGGTCCAAACAGCAATTTATTACCACATATGGGGTATTGCTATAATCGGAAGACATTGCTTTACATATGTTGGGGTGTTTTTTCTACTTTATTCCTTGTAAAAATTTAACATTTCCTAATTTTTTCACAAAAAAAGTAGATTTTCACCTTCACATACTAATTCAAATAAATTTAGCAAAAAAACTGTGGGTTCAAAATGCTAACTATACCCATAGATAAATTCCTTGAGGGGTATAGTTTCCAAAATGGGGTCACTTTTGGGGTGTTTCCACTGTTTTGGCAGCACAAGGCCTCCTCACACCTGACATGGTACCTAAAATATATTCTAATAAAATAGAGGCCCAAAATCCTCTAGGTACTCCTTTGCTTCTGAGGCCGGTGTTTCAGTCCATGACTGCGCTAGGGCCACATGTGGGCTATTTCTAAAAACTGCAGAATCTGGGCAATAAATATTGAGTTGCATTT
Source organism: Rhinoderma darwinii (assembly GCF_050947455.1). NCBI lineage: Eukaryota > Metazoa > Chordata > Amphibia > Anura > Rhinodermatidae > Rhinoderma > Rhinoderma darwinii. The sequence goes on along the minus strand of NC_134691.1, from coordinate 221,287,048 downwards.
CTAGGGTAAAACCTTCTGTGGTATAGAAAAAATTTATTACAAATGAATTTTTGAAGAAAAAAAATGAAATTTGTAAATTTCACCTCTACTTTGCTTTAATTCCTGTGAAACGCCTAAAGGGCTAAAATACTTTGTGAATGCTGTTTTGAATACTTTGAGGGGTGCAGTTTTCAAAATGGGGTGATTTATGGGGACTTTCTAATATATAAGGCCCTCAAAGCCATTTCAGAACTGAACTGGTCCCTGAAAAAATAGCCTTTTGAAATTTTCTTGAAAATATGAGAAATTGCTGCTAAAGTTCTAAGCGTTGTAACGTCCTAGAAAAATAAAAGAATGTTCAAAAAACGACGCAAACATAAAGTAGACATATGGGAAATATAAACTAGTAAGTATTTTGTGTGGTATTACTATCTGTTTTACAAGTAAATACATTAAAATTTAGAAAAATGCTAATTTCTGCTAATTTTCTCTAAATTTTGGCGTTTCCTACAAATAAATATTGAATTTAATGACAAAATTTTTTCAGTATCATAAAGTACAACATGTCACGAGAAAACAATCCCAGAATCGCTTGGATAGGTAAAAGCATTCTGGAGTTATTACCACATAAAGTGACACATGTCAGATTTGCAAAAATGGGGCTGGTCCTGAAGGCCAAAACAGGCTTAGACACTAAGGGGTTAACCTGCACTTTGTTATTTGCAAAATTAGTGATTTGTATTTTGAAATCAATTTAATGATACCATGATAAAAAAAAAAGTATAAATAAACAAAGATTTTTTCCTGATGCCAAAGGTTTTTTTGCTTTTTTTTAACCAGTTTAAGAACAGGCTATATTTCCCTTAATTATTGGGCACAGTTTTGTTTTTTCTAGTACTTGCAGGTTTCAAAGACATAACATGTTTTCTCGTTTGGATATTCAAATAATTTTTTAACTTTTATTTTCCGTGATACTTTTTATGCTTTTTTGGTGTTTTATGGGGGAAAAAATAAAACAAGAAAAGCGTCTGTTTTTTTTTTTCTATTTTGCCACTAATGCCACTAAAATACATTTCTGTTGTGGTCATTTTGATAAAGGGGATTAATACATTGGTCAGTAACCCTTCAGCTAGCTGTGGTAGTCGTTGTTTATTTTAGGGGGGTTTCCCTTTTTTTTTTCTTTACTATTTTTTTACACATTGTGTCCCTCATCGGGTCGAAGAGAACCTTTGGGGAACATTTTAACTTTACATACATTTTTTTACATTGTTGATCTCCCTTGTAATTGGGACTGTAACTATCAGTCTCAGTTACAGGGAGAAATACATTATTCTTACATACACTGTAGAGATTATTTGGGTATTCTAAGCTCAAGCAGCTACTGCTGATACCCAGCACCCAGTCCGGACTGGTTAGCATATTTAACAGTATACCCGGCACTCTATGGGAGTGTGACTGTCTCTGACAGCCGGCTCGCCTCTCCAGCCGCAGGCTCTGCAGAGATGTTTCTAAAAGTCTGTAAAGAGTCATAGAAGGACCAGCCCAATGTCAAATGATGGACAACATGCACGAAGTAAAGGTAGGGGTCTTAATGAATATGATGTTTATGGGATTTTACAAAATCAAACATTGAGGCTACATCACACGTTGTGTATATTTCTGCGGAAAATACGCACCAAAACTGTAGCAATTCGCAGGAAATTCGCACTTAATCATGCATTTTTCGATGCGTTTTTTTATGTGGTTTTTACGTTTTGATTCGTTTTTCGGTGCGTTTTCATGCTGCAGGTTTTTGTGTGATTTTACACAAAACTAGGCAGATACAATTCACAAGCGGAAACACAGGATAAATTTACATACTGCAGATTTTCAAATACGCACCGCAGGTTAATTTCTGTCCCAACAAAATACTGCAGCGTGTACATGAGATTTCCTGGAATCTCATTGACTATGCTGGTACTGTATTAGGGTAGGTTCACACGCAGGGAACAAAAAGTCTGAAAATACGGAGCTGTTTTCAGGCGAAAACAGCTCCTGATTCTCAGACGTTTTTGTAGCAACTCGCATTTTTCGCAACATATTTTACGGACGTAATAACGTCCGTAAAATATGTTGCGAAAAATGCGAGTCAATGGAGTCAATGAAAAACGGCTTCAAAACTTCCCAAGAAGTGACATTCACTTCTTTTTCGCTGGCATCTTTTTACGCGCCGTATTTTGACAGCGACGCGTAAAATTACACCTCGTGGGAACAGAACACCGTAAAACCCATTGCAAGCAATGGGCAGATGTTTGTAGGCGTAATGGAGCCGTTTTTTCAGGCGTAATTCGAGGCGTAAAACGCCCGAATTACGTCTGAAAACATTGCGTGTGAACATACCCTTACGCTGCGGATTTGACACACACATATCTGCGCGGCAAAACCGCACCTAATACGCATCGTGTGCATTGAGCCTGAAGGCCTGGCTATGAGGGTCCGACCACAGGAAAACAACTCCACTAACCCTAGGAAGGGAACTCCACCGGTCAGCATAATGTAACAACATATTGCCATATTTCGGCTCATTGATGTGGTCCCATGTATCAGAACCCCATTGATGAGACGTTGATGGCATATCCTAAGGATTATGCATTATCAAAATTATGCATCAATAACTGCATAGTTATAAAATGCAAATCATAAATTACAAACAAAAAGTAATGTCAGTACTCCTTCTTTAGTGGAATAATGTATAATTCTAGACATACTAGTCTGCTTATTGCATATTGGTTTGGATACTGTTAATATTAGAGCCGACATCAGACAAACCCACTGGAATTGAGGGAAGCTAATCTAAAGGTAACCACCAATATGGCTGGACTTTAGCAAATTTTTCTGCCACATTTAAATGAAATAAGAAATGTCCATATATCTGTATGTAAAAGTAGAATAATTAGAAAACTGTGGCTCCTACTCTTACATCTGATTTACTAAAACATAGCTTTTTTATGTTTTGGGTTAAAATCTTTAAATTACACTCCGCTAATTTCAATCTGTATTTGTCTCTTTTTCTGCTCTCCAGTAGAGATCCACAAATAAGTAAATAGATTTTTAATAATGCCCTGTAGGTGTCGTAAAAATTCCTCACCTCCAAATATGGAAATTTATTTTAAAGAAGACATGCATTAAAGTATAATACAACTTAAAGTTGTAATGTGAACTTAACAGCTCTACTAGTAAACTACTGTAGTATTTCTGCTAAATTTATATTTAACCAACAAGTCAATGAGCTGGAAAAATAAAAACATAAAACCATAATATAACAAGTTGCCATAAACACATAAAAGATAGCCCTCCAGGTATCTGATTGTATGTTGTATTTTTCATAAAAATGTCTGGAATGAAAACCTCATATTAAATACATAACTCCTCTCATTTCAAACTTGTGAGCTTCAAAATGTTAATGTGTATTCACAGAGAGTAAAGCTGTTCACTAGTTATTTATACTGTTTACCAACTTTTATTTAGACATGAAAGCAAAATATGTCTAGCATTATGACAAAAAATGAATACAAGTGATTTCTATAACCTATAATATAAATTATAACGTAATATAAATTTGCATTTTTTAAGAATTAAACCTTTGTTAAAATTGTTAGAAATTGATCAAAAAGACAAGAAATAAAATAACAAGGATATAAGTTCTGTACCTAGACAGTACCAACAATAGTCCACATGATATACTGTTTAATGTCATATATAAACAAATACATTAAAATGAAGCAAAAATCTAGCTACAGCTGCAGTCCAGAGGTATAATCATACAACTCCTAAGGATTGCAGCTGTCACTTGATAGTTAAAACTGTAGCCCCTATCTAAGGTTCTCCCCTCGAGTCATATGAGATGTAATGATTAGGTGGATAATAAACACCAGGGGAAGAGATAGCGTATGTTCAAATAGGGTGGACATGATGCGTAAAAGTATACAGGGTATCCACCCTGGTGGCCGCAGGGAATTCCGGCCAAAAAAGAACCAAATTGTGGTGCAGTTTTTTGGCCAGAATGTCTGCTGCAGAAAACTGCACATGAAAACTTGTAGCACGGCCCCCTGGGATGATGTTTCATCCCATGTGATCGCTGCAGCCTGTGACTGGCTGCAGCAGTCATAAAGGATGAAACGTCTTCCCTGGGGACCAGGCTGGATGTAGGAGCAGAGAATTCTGGGTAAGTATAACCCCAACAACTGCTATTTGTTGTGGGTTTTACCTCCCCATTGAATTCAAGAGGGAAAACCCATAACAAAAAAGTAGTGATTCCGCAAATACAATTGACATGCTGTGGATTAAAAACAGCATCGCAGATCAATTTCTGAGCATTTTTTCCACTTATCATTTACGCAATGTGTGGTCGAGATTTGTTCAAGTCTCATCCACTCCGCTCCTGCTGAATTATTCTGCGGATTATCCACAACTAAATCCGTTGGGGAAAATATGCTGTATTTACGCTACGTGTGAACTCGGCCATATACTAATGTAAAAAAGGAAAACTTAAGTCAAACATATATGATTAAAAGAATCTTAAAAGAGACACAAGTCCTACCATGCGCTAAAATATTTTGGGGTCTCTGAAGAAACAGCTATCAGATTTTCTCTTTTCCATTTTTGAACCAATCAGATATGCTGGAAATCTGGGTCATTTGAGAGCTTTGGATAATAATGTATGTATATGTCAATAACTAAAAACAAATTGCAAATTTTGGGGGGGGATCTACTATAAAGTTCAATGTAAAAATATATCTTGATCTATATCTTGGGATTTAGAATAAATAAAAAAATATTTTTTTTTCTTGAGGCAAAAGAATGTTAGTAGCAGTATATTACTTGAATTACCTTAGACAAATAAGACTCAAAATTATTTTCCAAGTGATTCATATAATAAATGCATGATGACTATAAGCAATGTGTTTAGTCTTAGCTACTCACCTTGAAGCGGTTGATCAAATCGTAACGTGTGAGTAATTCATAAAAGATAAATTTAAGTGCATGCTCGCTACTAGAGTCATTTAGTGCAAATACATCAAAGGTCCACTTGTCAACATTCTGCAAGAGAACAACATGAGGAGTTATTAATTCTCGAACCAACACACATGTACTTTGACATTAACATTTATCCTGCCAGCATTAATGATAGAAATATATATGATATATTATACGTGTACTTCCTTTGATCGGGGCACTATGATCAACACTGAGAAGTAGTTATTGCAGGTTGAGCCATTCTTCTCCAATAAACAATCAGTAATGCAGTTTATAGAATAAACAGTATTTATGCATGAAATATTCACTAACATGTTGATATGGACTTAACAAAAATGTATAATAATAATGATAGAACTTAAAAAAACAGAATAGTATTTAATATTTAAAATTAAAAATAGACAAAGAGGAGCCTAGATATACATGAATTGTGGGGGCACAAATAATTGATGTAGTGGTGGTGGGAGATTATATTTTGATCCTCACGATAGCTGTCCTCTATTCTTGCCAAAAGCAATTGGGAGCAACAACAATAAGGGCAATTCTACTAGTATATCTTCATTTTAATTTAAGGACCGGCAGGTAGAGTCATCTAAAATAGAAAGTGTATGCATCCAGAGTAAGATGTACAGTAGTTTGAATGTTCACAAAGTTATAACTCAGTTCTCAAGTATTAGAGGAAAACATTGCGGGTGATGGAGTGTGGCCCGCAGATGGTATATATTTTAATGGCAGCCGGACCCAAGACATTGTATTTGTGTACAGCCCAGAAAGTTCATTTATCAAATGCATACTAAAGTAACAAGAGCGTTCACTAGACATGGAGTGCAGCTGCAAACATGGCCGGCCTTAGCTATGTTTGACCAGTGCGGTCGCACAGGGCGCCAGCCGCCACACTGCAAGAGGGGCGCCAGCGGGTGTGTGTATCCCCGCGCCGTTGCAACTACCAGCGTGGATACAAACACTAACTGCAGGCGCCTTTCCACCTGGGCGCTTCTTCACTTAACCGTCGCTACCGCTGTACCAGCCATAGCGGCTTCTAGCGGTGACACCGGGCATGAGGGCTGTGGCACCGCTAGCAGCTGCTGTGGCGACGGCACTATAGAGGTATCTCCCTGCTCTGCTGTCTACTAGCGCCACTCTAGCTCCCTGAAGGAGCGGAATCCCCGTGTGGCCGGGGATTCTGCTCCTGTAGCGCTGCTTGATGTCTCTGTCCATATATGGACAGTGACATCAGGGGAAACTCCTTAAGCGGAATCCCCGGTCACAACCTTGCAGACTCTATGACCGGGGATTCCACTCCAGGAGAAGCCAATGACGTCATGGACAAAGACGACAGGAGCTTCTCCTGGAGTGGAATCGACGGTCATAGCGTCTGCAACGCTGTGGACGGGGATTCCGCCTCAGGAGTTTTCCCTTATGTCACTGTCCATATATGGAGAGAGGCATCAAGCAGCGCTCCAGGAGCGGAATCCCCGGCCACACAGGGATTCCGTTCCTTCAGGGAGCTACAGTGGCGCTATCTATACTGGAAGGGGGGGGGGTTGCTATCTACAGGAGGCACTATAGCAGAGCAGGGAGGTATCTCCCTGCTTTGCTGTCTACTAGCGCCACTGTAGCTCCCTGAAGGAGCGGAATCCCCGTGTGGCCGGGGATTCCGCTCCTGGAGCGCTGCTTGATGTTTCTGTCCATGTATGGACAGTGACGTCAGGGGAAGCTCCTGAAGCGGAATCCCCGGTCACAGCATTGCAGACTCTATGATCGGGGATTCCACTCCAGTAGAAGCCAATGACGTCATGGACACGGACGACAGGAGCTTCTCCTGGAGTGGAACCGACGGTCATAGCGTCTGCAACGCTGTGGACGGGGATTCCGCCTCAGGAGTTTTCCCTGATGTCACTTTCCATATATGGACAGAGGCATCAAGCTGCGCTCCAGGAGCGGAATCACCGGCCACACGGGGATTCCGCTCCTTCAGGGAGCTACAGTGGCGCTATCTTTACTGGAAGGGGGGGGGGCTATCTACGGGGGGGGCTGTGGGCTGTGTGGCACTACCTACAAAGGACAACTGTGCAGGAGCACACAAAATACCCAGCTTTCCCGTGTATCAAAAAAAAAAAGTGTGGAAATAAACTAAGATATAACTTTTATTTAATCTAGCTAAAAGGATTAATCCTTTACTCAGACTAAATAAAAGTTATATCTTAGTTTATTTCCACACATTTATTTGATAGCTGGGAAAGCTGGGTATCTTGTGTGCTCCTGCACAGTTGTCCTTTTTTGAATGTCTATTGCCCGCCAGCTATCAGGGTCATTTCATAGTCCTTGCACTACCTACAAGGGGGCTGTGGGCAGTGTGGCACTAACAACCAGGGGGCTGTGGGCTGTGTGACACTACCAACCAGGGGGCCGTGGGCTGTGTGGCACTACCAACCAGGGGGCTGTGTGGCACTATCAACCAAGGGAATGTGTGGCACTACCAATCAGGGGGCTGTGGGGCACTACCTACCAGGGGGCTGTGCGGCACTCCCTACCAGGGGGCTGTGGGGCACTCCCTACCAGGGGTCTTTGCGACACTTCCTACCAGGGGGCTGTGCGGCACTCCCTACAGGGGGCTGTGCGGCACTCCCTACAGGAGGCTGTGCGGCACTCCCTACAGGGGGCTGTGCGACACTCCCTACATGGGGCTGTGCGACACTCCCTACATGGGGCTGTGGGACACTCCCTACAGGGGGTTGTGCGGCATTCTCTACAGCGGGCTGTGTGGCGCTATCTACAAGGGGGCTGTGTGGCGCTATCTACAAGTGGGCTGTGTGGCGCTATCTACAAGGGGACTGTGTGGCGCTACCTACAAGGGGGCTGTCTGGCACTACCTACAAGGGGGCTGTCTGGCGCTACCTACAAGGGTGCTGTCTGGCGCTACCTACAAGGGGCTGTGTGGCGCTACCTACAGGGGGAATCTGTGAGTGGGGGGCTGATGGTCATTTTACTGTGAGTGGGGGGTTGATGGTCATTTTATTGTGAGTGAGGGGCTGATGGTCTTCAAGTGGTTTCCACCTCTGACCTCCAATTGAGATTAATAGGAGGCAGAAAATACCTGCGGCGCCCATTTGGAGCTTTTTTTTCCTGCGTCTTTTGCATTCGCTTCAACAGCTTAAGAAAAAACACAAAAAAAAAGGTCACACAATGCTGTCAGTTGCTGAAGGAATTTTGAGGCAGATTTTTTTTGCCTTACAAAAAACGTGTGTGAACATGCCCTATGAGTGGAGTGTTTGTTCTTAGCAGTTTTCTGTCTTTCTCAAAACAATTTTTGGTAGGGGGGCCCTGAGGAAATTTTGTTTTTCCAGTGCTGCCTCGAGTCCGAAAAGGTTGGGAAACTCTGTACTAGGCTATAGGGTCCCGTCATGGAGCAGCTCAGTTCGTCATGGGAACGGGGGCCTAGGTGAGTACAATTTTTGTTTTTGTTTGGAGGCACTGTCTACAAGGGGGAGGTGCGGGGACTGTATGGCACGATCTACAAGGGGGAGGTGGGGGACTGTATGGCACTGTCTACAAGGGGGTGGTGGGGGACTGTATGGCAATGTCTACAAGGGGGAGGTGCGGGGACTGTATGGCACGATCCACAAAAAGGAGGTGGGGAATTATGGCACTGTCTACAGGGAGGATGTATGGCAAAATCTACAGGGGGGCACTATATTGTGTGGGGGCCACTAAGCGGACATTATACTGTGTAGGGGTACTACAGATGGCATAATACTGTGGCCACAATTAGAGGACAAAATACTGTGTCCTTGAAGGGGTTGTAATATATTATATCATTAAATATCATTATTATACTGTATGGGGCACTAAAGGGGCATTATAATTTTTTTATGGGGCATTTTTTTTTAATGATGGGGTGGGGCGCCTAAATATCATTTCGCACAGGGCGCCATCTATCCTAGGGCCGGCCCTGGCTGCAAATTCAAACAAAATAGATGCAAAGACTATCTGCTTCACTGAAAGTGAAGAACAAATTCGATCCTGTATGCAAATGCATCCAGAAGGTAGCGGAATGTTCCAGTAATTGGTTTTTGAAGGATAGCCATAGCTGTGACTTTCTTCATTCTCCGAGTAAATGTAATTGTGGCTCCATTATGTGTTTAGCTCAGATTTGGAAGCATTTATTTGAAACTGTGATGCCTCCATTTTTTATGAGGACTCAGAAGAAATATTTTAATGGTGAATGGCATAAGGCTGTGTATGACTTACACATATAAACGTATAACTACTGAGGCGTATGCAGACTGTTTTAATGAGCTTTACAGCGATAGCCAGGTCAACTCAGTCCAGCTGGCTATGCATTATAAGGCTGAGCGGCATTGTGATCACCGAAGAACAAATTATCGAACCATTATTACAGGCTCTATAGTTAACAAACGGTGCAGAAATAATTCAGTAGGACAGATCCTCAAGATGCGGAATTAAGGAATTAGTGGCCCAATCTTATTCAAGGCCCCATAATTTAAGATACTGTACATACACTGTATTTTTAACATTTACAGTATTATATATTCTGCTTCTTCAGAAATATATGTGGAATTATTCCATGCAAAATCACAGGAATGATCCAAGTAGTGGTATCTCAAGTTACCTACAGGTGCTGCATTACCATTTGTATACATTTTCCATATTAAAAGAAATGAAATAAAAAGTAATTTCATTATATAATTGTTATTATTATTTCTATTATTATTATTATTTATACGTGGTATTAATAAAGAGTTGAATAATTTTTTGAGTATATGGTAGTGCCTTGCTTTCTTTCTATCTTTGTATATGCTTCTCTTGGCCTGAGGCTATGTTCCCACGGGACAGATATGCTGCGGAAAAATCTGCAGCGTATCCCTACCAGAATCCACAGGCAATTACGGATGAAAGTCCGCACCAAATTGTATTTAATTTAGTGTAGATTTTCGGCTAGAATGACGACGTGTCCCTGCTCCTCACATCTGGTATCCATGCAACTGGCCTTCTGTGATGATACTGCGTACCATGTGACCACTGCAGATTGTGATTGGCTGCAGCAGTCACATGCAGCATCATCGCATCAGGCCGACAGCATGGAGAACACCTGAGGGGACAAGGAGCTGTCGCTAAGGCAACTCCATGTGAGGTGAGTATGGGCTTTTTTTTCTATTTTAAAGAGAAAATAGGTGTTTTTTCTCCCTGCTAGCAGTTTGTGCTGCAGATTTACAGCAACATTTGCTATTTTTTGTGGGTTTTTACATCTCATTGAATTCAATGTGGAAAATCTGCAACAAAAATGCAATGATTCCGCAGCATAAATTGACATGCTGTGGATTAAATATCTGCACTGCATTTACCCTGCATATTATTTCCACAGCATGTGAATGAGATTTATTAAAATCTCATCTACTTTTGCAGCTACTGTAATATGCTGCAAATGTTTCATCCGCTAATTCGTAGAAAGTAAAAGAAAAATGGGATGCATGAGGTAAAATGATGAAAGCATTTCTTTGTAGTGTCTGGGTTCTGGTTCTAATTTATAATAAAATGTGAAATACAAATGAAAGTAATAAATAGAGAACAAATACATTACAATGAAAAGAAATTAAGTGTAAAAAAAAAATAGATGTTGAATTATTAAATACTGAACTTAACCTTTATGATTTATTAATATGTATAAATAGGATACATTATCACTTTGCTTGTGACTGTGCATGAGCATGTCATGTGCAAACCTGTTTTTTCATACCTGTGGGCAATTCAATATTAATCACATGAGTGTCTTGTGCAACTTTGTAATTTGTTTTTATGAAAAAAATGTTTTACTTTTTGCGATACAGCTTCTATGTATACTGGGTACATAGAAGCTGTATCCTGCAGTGAAACCTGAATCTGTCAGGCCCGCGGCACTGACGGGTCCAGGTTTCACTGCAGGATACAGCTTCTATGTACCCAGGATACATAGAAGCTGTATCTCAAAAAGTAAAAATATGTTTCAATAAAAACAAATTACAAAGTTGCACAAAACATTGAAATACACAGTTTTATTTAAAAAAAAATGAAAAAAAATATATTCTTCAAAGGATTACAAAACCTTTAACATAAACTGCCAGGTTAAAGCTGATCACTGGGAGTCAGACTCTAAGGGTATGTGCACACGGTAGCAGGCTTTTACGTCTGAAATGACAGACTGTTTTCAGGAGAAAACAGCTGCCTCGTTTCAGACGTAAATGCTCCTACTCGCATTTTGCGAGGCTTCTCTGACAGCCGTAAATTTTGAGCTGTGCTTCATTGAGTTCAATGAAGAACGGCTCAAATTATGTCTGAAAGAAGTGTCCTGCACTTCTTTTGACAAGGCTGTATTTTTACGCGTCATCGCTTGACAGCTGTCAAACGACGACGCGTAAATGACAGGTTGTCTGCACAATACGTCGGCAAACCCATTCAAATGAATGGGCAGATGTTTGCCGATGTATTGTAGCCCTATTTTCAGACGTAAAACAAGGCATAATACGCCTCGTTTACGTCTGAAAATAGGTCGTGTGAACCCAGCCTAACCCTTCTAATCATATTGTACTACCCTATTTAACCCCTTAACGACATGTCACATACTGGTGCGCCGCAGCCGTTAAGGGGAAGTATGGAGTGGGCTCACGGGCTGACCTCGCTCCATACTCAGCAGGTGACTGCTGTGTTACACAGCCGACATCTCACTGCAACGGGCGGAATCCAAGATCCCTTTGATTCCGCCCTTTTAACACCTTAAATGCTGCGGTCAATCGCGGCCGCGGCATTTAAATTGTTAGAATTAGGGGGCGCCCCCTCAAACACGCCATCGCTCCCCCACTGCGGCACAATCGGCCATTTACAGTGGTTGTTGTGGCAGCCAGAGGGCCTAATGAAGGCCCCCAGGTCTGCCTCCGGCAGGGCTTCAAAGGAGACTGTCAGAATCACAATATACTGCAATACATTAGTATTGCAGTATATCATGCAAGCGATCCAACGATCGCTGCTTCAAGTCCCCTAGGGGGTCTAATAAAAATAGTAAAAAACAGTTAAATAAAGATTTTTATAATGTTCCAAAAAAAATATATATTAAAAGTTAAAAAAAAAACCACTTTTCCCATTTTTTTACTAACACTTAAACTGTAAAACCGTAAAACTTGTATAACTTGATTGTTGAAAAAATCACGTAGAGAAATTTCTGTTAAGCTTAAACCTAGCGCTATTATTATAGTAATGTAGTAGTCTTATAGTAATGTAATATTATTAGAGTAATGTAGTATTATAGTAATGTAGTATTATTATAGCAATGTAGTATTATTATAGTAATGTAGTAGTATTATAGTAATGTAGTATTACTACAGTAATGTAGTAGTGTTATTATAGTAATGTAGTATTGTTATATTAATGTAGTTATTGTAGTGTAGTATTGTTATGGTAATGTAGTATTATTATAGTAATGTATTGGTATAGTAATGTAGTATTGTTATAGTAATGTAGTATTATTATAGTAATGTAGTATTGTTATAGTAATGTATTTTTATAGTGATGTAGCATTATTATAGTAATGTAGTATTGTTATAGTAATGTATTGTTATAATGATGTAGCATTATTATAGTAATGTAGTATTGTTATAGTAATGTAGTATTATTATAGTAATGTAGTATTGTTATAGTAATGTATTGTTATAGTGATGTAGCATTATTATAGTAATGTAGTATTATAGTAAAGTAGTATTGTTATAGTAATGTATTATTATAGTAATGTAGTATTATTGTTATAATAGTAATGTCGTATTATTATAGTAATGTAGTATTGTTATATTAATGTAATAATGTTATAGTAATGTCGTATTATTATAGTAGTGTACTATTATTATAGTAATGTGTTATTGTTATAGTAATGTAGCATTGTTATAGTAATGCATTATTATAGTAATGTAGTATTGTTATTATTATAATAGTAATGTTGTATTATTATAGTAATGTAGTATAGTTATAGTAATGTAGTAATGTTATAGTAATGTAGTATTATTATAGTAATGTTATAGTAATGTAGTATTATCATAGTAATGTAGTAATGTTATAGTAATGTAGTATTATTATAGTAATGTTATAGTAATGTAGTATTATTATAGTAATGTAGTATAGTTATAGTAATGTAGTAATTTTATAGTAATGTCGTATTATTATAGTAATGTACTATTATTATAGTAATGTGTTATTGTTATAGTAATGTAGTATTATAGTAATGTTGTAGTAACGTAATGTAGTATTATTATAGTAATGTAGTATAGTTATAGTAATGTAGTAATTTTATAGTAATGTCGTATTATTATAGTAATGTACTATTATTATAGTAATGTGTTATTGTTATAGTAATGTAGTATTATAGTAATGTTATAGTAACGTAATGTAGTATTATTATAGTAATGTAGTAATGTTATAGTAATGTAGTATTATTATAGTAATGTAGTATAGTTATAGTAATGTAGTAATTTTATAGTAATGTCGTATTATTATAGTAATGTACTATTATTATAGTAATGTAGTTTTGTTATAGTAATTTAGTATTATAGTAATGTAGTAATGTTATAGTAACGTAATGTAGTATTATTATAGTAATGTAGTAATGTTATAGTAATGTAGTATTATTATAGTAATGTAGTAATGTTATAGTAATGTAGTATTATTATAGTAATATAGTATAGTTATAGTAATGTAGTAATTTTATAGTAATGTCGTATTATTATAGTAATGTAGTATTATTATAGTAATATAGTATAGTTATAGTAATGTAGTAATTTTATAGTAATGTCGTATTATTATAGTAATGTACTCTTATTATAGTAATGTGTTATTGTTATAGTAATGTAGTATTATAGTAATGTAGTAATGTTATAGTAACGTAATGTAGTATTATTATAGTAATGTAGTAATGTTATAGTAATGTAGTATTATTATAGTAATGTAGTAATGTTATAGTAATGTAGTATTATTATAGTAATGTAGTATAGTTATAGTAATGTAGTAATTTTATAGTAATGTCGTATTATTATAGTAATGTACTATTATTATAGTAATGTGTTATTGTTATAGTAATGTAGTATTATAGTAATGTAGTAATGTTATAGTAACGTAATGTAGTATTATTATAGTAATGTAGTAATGTTATAGTAATGTAGTATTATTATAGTAATGTAGTATAGTTATAGTAATGTAGTAATTTTATAGTAATGTAGTATTATCATAGTAATGTAGTAATGTTATAGTAATGTAGTATTATTATAGTAATGTTATAGTAATGTAGTATTATTATAGTAGTAATGTAGTATAGTTATAGTAATGTAGAGGTCGCCTTGTCGTGGCAGGTGGGCTAACACTTTTTGATCAAAATGTGCACTAAGAACCTCCCTATTTGTAAGTAGATTTAGCTTTAGTGCATATTTATTTATATTTAGTGGTTTAGGTGGCATTAGTGTTGCAGGGTGCTGTCGCCATTTTTTGTCTGCTGTATTTCTGCAGTCACAGGTGTTCTTGCACCTGCATACATTTTGTATCATTTAGTTGGAATGTGCTGTTCAACTTTTTGTTCTGTTTATGTGATCCATATATGTGGGGTTAGTGACTGCCTCCACTTGTTGTTCTTGCACTCCTCCCATTCTGCCCTGGGTGATTTTAATCAGTTCAATGCTGGATCCTACCATCCCCAGGTATATATGTAGGCTTAGTCCCAGTTCTGGGTGTATGTGCAGCGTAGGTTCCCACCTTACAGAGGTCGCCTTGTCGTGGCAGGTGGGCTAACACTTTTTGATCAAAATGTGCACTAAGAACCTCCCTATTTGTAAGTAGATTTAGCTTTAGTGCATATTTATTTATATTTAGTGGTTTAGGTGGCATTAGTGTTGCAGGGTGCTGTCGCCATTTTTTGTCTGTTATAGTAATGTAGTAATTTTATAGTAATGTCGTATTATTATAGTAATGTACTATTATTATAGTAATGTGTTATTGTTATAGTAATGTAGTATTATAGTAATGTAGTAATGTTATAGTAACGTAATGTAGTATTATTATAGTAATGTAGTAATGTTATAGTAATGTAGTATTATTATAGTAATGTAGTATAGTTATAGTAATGTAGTAATTTTATAGTAATGTTGTATTATTATAGTAATGTACTATTATTATAGTAATGTAGTATTGTTATAGTAATTTAGTATTAGAGTAATGTAGTAATGTTATAGTAACGTAATGTAGTATTATTATAGTAATGTAGTAATGTTATAGTAATGTAGTATTATTATAGTAATGTAGTAATTTTATAGTAATGTAGTAATTTTATAGTAATGTAGTATTATTATAGTAATGTAGTACAGTTATAGTAATGTAGTAATTTTATAGTAATGTCGTATTATTATAGTAATGTACTATTATTATAGTAATGTGTTATTGTTATAGTAATGTAGTATTATAGTAATGTAGTAATGTTATAGTAACGTAATGTAGTATTATTATAGTAATGTAGTAATGTTATAGTAATGTAGTATTGTTAGAGTTGTTCAAATAACTAATTCCTTAACAATAAATTTGTAATGTATCAAATTTAAAAGTAATGCGGCCCGTCAACTTCCCATTTTTTCTATATGTGGCCCACTTACCCGGCCGAGTTTGAGACCCCTGATATAAAGCATGCAAATTGCTGTTTTTTGGTCCCCTTAGCTCTCGAAAAAATGGAATAAAAAGTGATAAAAGATTTGCTTGTACTCCAAAATGGTATCGGTGAAAACTACAGCTCGCCCCGCGAAATTTAAGCCCTCACACCTCTAAATTGATGGAAAAATAAAAAAGTTATGGCTCTCAGAATATGGCGACACAAAACATTTTTTTTTTAGCAAATGGTTTTATTTTTAAAAAAGTAGTAAAACATAAAACAAACCATATAAATTTGGTATTGCCGTACTCGTATCAACCAGTAGAATAAGGTGAATATGTAGTTTTTACCGCCTGCTGGATGCCGTAAAAACAAAACCCCCCCAAAAAATGGTGTAATCACTGTTCTTTGCCCATTTCACACCACAAATTTTTTTTTCTTTTCAGATTCCCAGTATATTATGTGGTACAATAAATGGTGCCATAAAAAACTAAAACTTGTCCCGCAAAAAACAAGACCTCATATGGCTATGTCGACGAACAAATAGAAAAGTTATGGCTTTGGGGGCGAGGAAAAAACAAAAATGTAAAACTCAAATTGGCCTGGTCATTAAGGGGTTAAGAAATAAAGAGAAAGAGCACGGCACCACATAGTGTAAGTAAGCCCAGGAATAGCAGTCAGTAAATTCAAGTGAATGCTCACCACAGGACAGTAGAATATTCGCGTTGAAATAGCTGTTTGGAGAGAGTACTGCTGCTGAGATCCCAACCGGTGAGGCCAATTGGCCACCGCAATAGAGACAATAAATGTTAAAGGAAAAAAAGGGGACCAAAGCCGGCGCTGCTACTCAATGAAGGAACAAATGATGATTAATGATAATGATGTTTTATTGCAAACCAGGCTACGTGTTTCAATGCCCCACCGGCATCTCCATCAGGCCATATGGCCTGATGAAGATGCCATTGCGGCATTGAAATGCTTAGCCTGGTTTGCAATAAAACATCATTATCAGCGCCGGCTTTGGTCCCCTTTTTTCCTTTAACATTTATTAAGGGGTTAAGGTTTGCATTTTATTAAAAATAATAATACTTATTCTTACAATGTTTAACAGTTTAAATTGGAAAAATAATTTGCGTATTGCACTACATTGAGGGTACACGACTGCATGTATTGCCGTAGTATGCTGAAGGGGTTAAAATTAAGTTTTTCTTTGGAAATGATGTGAGTCTAAATAGAGTCTATGGCCTGTGGCCAGACTTAATTCATTCTTAAGTAAAAGTGATGGTGTATGTTCAGTCTGTATAAATTCATGCATAGCTAAGTCTCATTGTTCTAGCCCTGCATTAAAGATTAAAATCCTTAAATTGGATCTTTCGTTTTATGCTCAATATCTGTCAGGGGTTATTTCCCAATTCCCTATAGTCATTTGAATAAACTAGAGAAAAATGCTACACTTTTCCTGTGTATATACAGTATACGTGCATGACTCACAGCTCATAAGTGACTTACGGAAAAAGGATCAGGCATTATGATGGTTGTCATAAAATTTTCATCAAGATCAGATCCTGACATTTAACCTAAGCATATAAAAACTTTAGTATTTAATTTCACATTTAGGAAATATTCAGATCTATTTACTATTGTTGTGGACTAATGTACTAGGCAGTGTTCCCCAAACTGTTGCTCTGGCCCTCATGTATGTGACTCTTAGGATTTTTGCAGACTCAAACAGATCTAGCTCAACAGAATTGCCATTTAACTATTTAATTTGTGCAGTGAGTTATTATAATGTAGTAAGATAGATGACTTTTTTTATATCACAATGATATACACAATAACACGGTTAGTAAAGTAAAAAAAAAAAAAACATTACTTTCCTAGCGGAGCAGCCCCTTCTATTATAATGGTCGTGAAAATTGATGGCTTATTCATGTGATATCCTAGTGAGATAACCCCTTTAATTTGCAGGCAATTTCATGGAATGATCCTTCTTAGATTTATTTTCATTGCCTTAAAATTCCGATATTGCCTTAAAATTTAATATTCTTGTATAATCTTTATCTACATGATACATCATCTGACCGGATTTTTTTTCTTCCTTTTGTTCCTTGGCAGAATAATTGACAGTATTACATTTTAATGTCACTGGCTTTAAGATGCATTATAAGGCACTGCATTAATCTACATATATAATGATTGTAATTAATATACAGTATTCAATATGGTTCAATATAGATCAAGCATGGTTTTCAACTTGTTTTAACATCCATTTTCTTAATATTCATCTTCTTCATGTTGTTAATAAATTATAAGTGATCATTAAAAGACAGCTCGTAAATAGAGTTAAGACTCAACGGCAGTTCAGTTGTCCTAAGGAAATGACTGAACTGATCAGTGATTAACCTTAGAAGTATAAAGTTACGACAGTGTCGCTATGGGATTATTATCTTTTCATCCTAGGGTTATCTGTACTTTTACAGGCTGCTATCTCTGCCCTGCCTTGTAAGAAAAGGGCATACAGGTTTATCTGAACACAAGACGTTTGTACGACTTCAGTTGAGTCAGTACATGAAGTATTGATTTATATCAATTACTGCAGGTTACTACTAGAGGTCTGCTTCTACATAAGAATAGCAGATCAAAGATGTCATTATCTGACAGAAGCAATGCCATGCATTTAACAAATTGGTTCCCTAGTCAGAAAATAAGTGGGGCAAAGCTTTTGTGAGCTGCTACTATATGGGTCCGTATTGCCAAATATTATTTAAGTTTTCCCACTGGTTTAACGGAAACTCTGGAATTGAAATACATTGCACAATTACATGATGTATTCTCAGCCATTCATGTTTAAAACAACATTTCAAGTTCTGCTGGTTTTATGTTCCCAGAATGCAGTGCCTTGTGGGAGGTCACAAAGTGTTGCACTGGCCCACCCGGGGACCAGGGGATCCTCCATTGGGCCCTAGCCTCCACTGGGAATTGCCTAATTTTAATCTTTCCAGGCCGCAAATGAACAGAGTTAGAAGAGAGGCGGGTACCGGGTAGAGATGAGGCCTCAGTGTAAACTTCGTACACTAACTTCTAGTGCAGGACTGGACAGCTGGGCAGGCTCAAAAAAATCAGTGCATGGGCACACATATTGAGCCTGCTACTGATTGTCTATTGAGGTCTTCCAGTAGTCCAGGTCCTGCACTAGAAGTTAATGTAGAAAATTAACAGTAAGGCCTCATGCACATGATCGTAAGGGTTTTTACTGTCTGCAAATATGGAATCCGATGGCTACAAATACACATCCATAGCCGTCCGCAATTGCGGAAGCGCCCATCGACTTCTATTTGCGAGTCTGTGCCGCAATTGTGGACAAGAATAGGACATGTTCTACAATTTGCAGATCATTTCTACAGCCCAGACACATATCCGTAAATATACGGAAAGGTGTCCATGGCCAATAGAAATTAATGGGTCCGCAATTTCATCCGTAATTATGGATTCCGTAATTACAGATGAATATTACGGTCGCGTGCAAGGGGCCTAAGGCTTCAGCTATGTCTGGCCTCTACCTCACCACACACACAAACACACACACACACACACACACACACACACACACACACACACACACACACAATGCTACCTGCAAAATTGAGTGCTCCTCAAGGGTATCAGAAGGTTAGCGGTCTTTGTATGTCAGTCTGTATACTAGTCCTTCCCAATGAATTAGAATATCATCAAAAAGTTCATTTATTTCAGTAATTGAATTTAAAAAGTGAAACTCATATATTATATAGATTCACTGCACACAGAGTGATCTATTTCCAGCATCTTTGTCTTTTAATGTTGATGATTATGGCTAACAGTTCATGAAAACCCAAAATTTAGTCTATCAGAAAATTAAAATATTGGGTAAAAGTACAAGATTGTAGACTACTGGTGTCAGAATCTAAACAGCTAATCAACACAAAACACCTGCAAAGGTTTCCTAAGCCTTTAAATGGTGCAACAGTCTGGTTCAGTAGGCTACACAATTATGGGGAAGACTGCTGACTTGACAGTTGTCCAGAAGACAGTCATTGACACTCTTCACAAGGAGGGTAAGCTACAATAGGACATTGCTAAAGAAGCTGGCTGTTCACAGAGTGCTGTATCCAAGCATATTAATGGAAAGTTGAGAGGATGGAAAAGGTGTGGTAGAAAAAGGTACACAAGCAACAGGGATAACCACAGCCTTGAAAGGATTGTCAAGGAAAGGCCATTCAAGAATCTGGGGAAAATTCACAAGGAGTGGACTGCAGTTGGAGTCAGTGCTTCAAAAGCCACCACACACAGACGTATCCGGGACATGAGCTACAACTGTCGCATTCCTTGAGACAACGTCAGAAGCGTCTTGCCTGGGCTAAGGAGAAAACGGACTGTTCTGTTGCTCAGTGGTCCAGTTCTGTTTTCAGATGAGTCAATTTTGTATTTCATTTAGAAATCAAGATCCCAGAGTCTGGAGGAAGAGTGGAGAGACACTCAATCCAAGTTGCTTGCGGTCCAATGTGAAGTTTCCACAGTCAGTGATGGTTTGGGGAGCCGTGTCATCTTCTGGTGTTGGTCCACTGTGTTATATCAAGTCCAGAGTCAGCGCAGCCGTGTACCTGGACATTTTAGAGAACTTCATGCTTTATAAGCTTTATAGGGATGCTGATTTCATTTTCCAGCAGGAATTGGCACCAGCCCACACTGCCCAAAGTACCAATACTTGGTTTAATAACCACAGTATCACTGTGGTTGATTGGCCAGCAAACTCGAGTGACCTAAACCCCATAGAGAATCTATGGGGTATTGTCAAGAGGAAGATGAGAGACACCAGACCCAACAATGCAGACGAGCTAAAGGCCGCTATCAAAGTAACCTGGGCTTCCATAACACCTCAGCAGTGCCACAGGCTGATCGCCTCCATGCCACGCCGCATTGATGCAGTAATTCATGCAAAAGGAGCCCCGACCAAGTATTGAGTGCATATACTGTACATACTTTTCAGTAGGCCAACTTTTCGGTAATAAAAATCTTTTTTGAAATTGGGCTTATTTAATATTCTAATTTTCTGAGAGACTAAATTTGGGGTTTTCATTAACTGTTACCATAATCATCAACATTAAAAGAAAAAAATGCTGGAAATAGAGCACTGTGTATAATGAATCTATAGAATATATGAGTTTCACTTTCTGAATTGAATTACTGAAATAAATTAACTTTTTGATGATATTCTAATTAATTGAGAAAGACTTGTATGTATGTGTGCATATGTGTGTCAATATTAATATATGTGATATATATATATATATATATATATATATATATATATATATATGTAGTTTGTGCATATATGTAACTAAATCTGCGTACTGCATGTGCACATGAGATCTGTTATGTTAACGCAGCATGGATTTGCCACTGACAAATCCGCTGTGGATTATGTAGACAACCCGTGGCAGAAATCCGCAGCTGAAACTCTGAATTCTGACACGGATTGCCTAGTAGATTTGTATCCGGATTAGCCCCATTGTAATTTGTAATTTTTCTTGCAGAATCCGCATCAATAATGAACATACTGCAGATATTCACATGCTTTACAGATAGCTGCTAGCAGATACTATTAGGTTTTACATGTGAAATTCAAGCCTAAATCCTGACAGATTCCTGAATGTGTGAACATGACTTTAGACCTTGTGGACATTGGGGATTTCTGCTGCAGAAAACTTCAGTGGCAGGAACAATGCGTTCCATACAACTAAATGGTTTTATAAAATACCATGCACATGCTGCAGAAAGAATACCATCCAGATGTACCGTATGAAATGGATTGCTGACACAGAAATTAATTGTATGCACAGAGTACACTAGCAATATGTGTGTTCAGTATATTGCGGCTTTATTCTTGTGTACAGTATATGACAGTACTGTTTATGTGTACGGTATATTTCGGCATTATTTGTGTGAGCAGTATTATGGCGGAATTATATGTCTGACTTTCACAAACTCCTGTTAAATACTGATATAGAAAATATACACATAACATAAAGTTTTTGTCTAATCTCCAATTAGTGATCTGAAATACTTTGCCTGTTGTTGAAAAAGTGTTATGAATGTCACTTGCCTTTAAAACAGCAATGACAGCAGGAGGATAACTGAGTCCAACCATGTTCGACGTTCGTCTGTACATCCTTTAAAAAGAAAAAACAGGTTAAAAATAATTATTAATAAATCTATATATTACACCAAAAGCAAAGATGAGTAGTATACAAAATATAGTACATTTTATTTCAAGTGCGCCTTTGTAGGCAACAGGAGCAGAAGGTCTCTTTATTAATTGAAAAATAAATGGTAACAGACAACAGTGTCCTGAAAATAGAGTAGATTTATTTACTAGATGCCACCAGTCGTATAATTTAGTGTTGAGACTACATGAGGATAGTCATAATTAAAAGTATCTCTTGGAATTCAAGAAGCTGTATCGCCATTATATTGAATGAAAACCCACTGTACCAGGGATATAATGAAAAAGTGTAACTTTAATTCAGTTTAGAAAAAAAGACGACTTACAATGTACAAATATATAATTGGACAGTACTGATATCTTTCTAATGATCTTTTTACACCTAGGTCTATAAGAAGGACAAGGCGGCATCCTCTACGTCTAGAGGAAAAAAGCTTTCACCATCATCATAGACGGGGATTCTTTACTGTGAGAGCAGTGAGACTATGGAACTCTCTGCCACAGGATGTTGTGATGGTTGATTTGGTGAGGAAGTTCAAGAAGGGCCTTGATGCATTTCTTGAAAAATATAATATTACAGGCTGAGTACTAGATTCTGGAGATGGGACGTTGATCCAGGGATTCATTCTGAGTCAGCGAGGAATTTTACCCCTAATGAAGCAATTGGCATCAACCTAATAGGGTTTTTTTACTTCCTCTGGATCAACATGGTAGGATTATAGGTTGGACTTGATGAACCTTTGTCTTTTTTTAACCTTATTAACTATGTAATTATGTAATTTATGGCCATCGCCAAATAATTGCTTTTTTTTCCCTCTCTGTTACATTTATTTATTTTAGCTACTGCGTTTTATATGCTGGAAAGATCTTTTATGAAGAAGTCTGGTAAGGCTGGATTGGGCATCCCTATGGTAACTGCAATAGAGGCTTTAGACACAAGTAAGAAATTACTGAATGAAATATTTAACAACTTAGAAGAAAAATACGACAACTCAGAGAGATATATTTGCTGGTTATTTACTTATTTTAAGGGCAATTGCTGTTCAGGACAAAAGTTTTCAAATAGATTAATCCTTTTGCTTTTTCCAACAATGTTCTGCAGTTTGGTTTTTTTAGCAAATCAATTGACTTTAATTAGACTGCGGCTCAATACTTCTTCTTTGCTACTACTTTAAGGCATACTTCTATACCTCCAGCCAAAATGAAAACTTGACTGTGCTCCTGAATTCTTATATGAGCAGACTTTCTCTGCTCAGTTATTAGGGCTCCAGACCTATCAAATTACAAGAAGAAGTCTCCTTTGTCTGTGTCCTTACTTTTAGGATCCACTCTTGGTTTTTGGCTACAAAAAATGCATCAACTGTGGGATTAAACTACCCTGAATCTCGCTTTAAGTGGTTTTTCCAAAACAGGGATTTATGAAATGTCAATTGGGCATATATTAAAATATTGACCAGAACTCCATCCAATCCTGAGTGCTAGCTGTATTTAGTTCCTGTTGCAAGGGGAAAACAGGCAGCACATGTGTGTTCACATAAAAAGTATGTGTAACCATTGATAGCACATACTGAATGAGACATAGATAGACAATGATAGCTCAGTGATGAACTGCCTGGCAGCTGGACATCCAGGGCAATATAGTTTAGTATTGACATCATCAAAGGAAGAAGCAGCACGCAGGGTATTGAGGCTATATGTACACAACAGTAAAAAAACGGCTGTGAGACGGATGTTTTTTTTACCGGCTGTCACATGGCCATTTTCAGAATTACAAAATTCTATGGTTGTATTCACACGGCCGTTTTTTTAAAGGCCCGTGAATACTGGTAGTCAAAAAAATAGAACATGTTTGGCTCGACGGCCCTCATAGAGGTCAATGGATACATTTTTAACGGCTGTTTTTCAGAAAGTCATACTGGTGACGGCTGTTAATAACTGACCCTGGCCCTCACAAGGCGATTCCCTTGGCACAGCCCTACTTTAAGCGCTGAGCCCAGGGAAACCCCTGACCTCACTGTCCAAAAGTGAACAATATATGAACAGTGATGTCAGGTGCTTTCAAGCCTTTCAGTCCAAAGCCAGAGCATTGCAAGCGCTCTGGCTGGGGACTCCTGTCTTGGAATGCTCTGGCCATCTGGAGATTCTGCCATCTCAAAGCTCCTGACATCACTGTCCATATATGGGCAGTGACGTCAAGGGAATCCCCGGCAGGGAGGGTGGTGCTATCTACAGGGGGCACTATCTACATGGGAGCTGTAGCACTATTTGGGAACTGTCTACAAGAGACACTGTGGCACTATCTACATGGGCACTGTGTATGGCACTACCTACATTGGCACTGGGCACTATCTACAGTCGGCAGTGTGGCACTATATTGGCACTACCTACAGCAAAATGGTCAAGAAAAACTGACAGTTCATTAGGTTTTAACGGCCGTTTTTTTCCACTGTCGTGTGAATATAGCCTTGGCGTTTTAAGAAACACTTATAGCAATTTTGTTGCAAACACTATGTTTTGTCCAGATCACTGGAAATGCGCCCTTACAATACTTTAATTTAAAAATATATATTATGTAAGAAAATTAATTAAAGTAATATCATTGATGGGACACAACTAGTGGACAATAGTGGTGCTGTTTCTGGAGAAAAAAGCAGACTATACAGTATATCATACAACCCCTTGAAGGGTAAAATGCAACTATTTCCAGACTCTGCTATTGATTGACATTTTACAATCAAAAACTGAAACATTTTACAATCCAAACTGAAACAAACGGAAACCATTGGTATCCGTTTGCATCACCATTGATTTCAATAGTGATGGATCCGGTGCAAATGGTTTCCAGTTGTCACCGTTGTGTAAGGCTTCCGTCATTTTGACAGAATGAATAGTGCAGTCTACTACGGTATTGGTTCCGGCAAAACGATTTGAACCCTTACACAATGGTGGAAAACGGAAACCATTTGCACCGAATCCGTCACCATTGAAATCCAATGGTGATTCAAGCGAAAACCTATAATTTCCGTTTGTTTCCGCTTGGATTCTGTTCATTGGTTCCCTTGACGGAAAGCTCTGACAGAACCCATGAACGGAGTCCCGACGCAGATGTGAACGAAGCCTTAATTGTTGGCACTGATATTGTGAGTTGGTGGTATACAGATATATCCAGTTTTATCTTGACTCTGATAACTTTGCTGCAGTGTGATCTCACACAACACAAGCAATTGAAAAGCCATTGAAAAAGTAAAGTTACATTTTCTTGACACTGTGTATTTAATGCTTTAAAAGTCAAAATAAAGACGGTTACATCTCTGTTAAGGGGGTTTTACACTGGACAATTATCGTGCAGACGAGCCTTAAAGAGTAGCTAAACGCTCAACAAACTTCTGACATGTCATAGTGACATGTCAGAAGTTTGGATTGTGAGGGTCCGAGCACGGAGACCGCCACCAATCGCTAGAACGAAGCAGCTGAAGCGCTCGTGTGAGCATTCAGCTGCTTCGTTTCTTTTCGGCTTTTTCCGGAAAGCCGATTTATCAGAGTACGGGCTCATAGACTTTCTATTGAGTCCGTATACTGATACATTTATTTCCGGAAAAAGCCGAACAGACACGAAGCAGCTGAATGATCACACGGGTGCTTCATTCTAGCGATTGGTGGGGGTTTCCGTGCTCGGACCCCCACCAATCCAAACTTCTGACATGTCACTATAACATGTCAGAAGTTTGCCGAACATTTAGCTACACTTTAATATAAAGCTCATTGCCGATAATTTCCTGTGGAAACAGGGGAACGATCAGCAGATGGCCGAGCAAATGCTCGATAATCTGCTGGTCGTATTGTTTTAAAAAAGTAAAAGATTATCGTTCTCAGTTGCACATCTCCATGTGTAAACAGGGAGATGCGCTGCCGACATGATGATAATAGATGGGGACGAGCGATCGGACTAACGACCTTTTGTCCCCATCCATAGCTCCGGGTGAGAGGAGCAAGCAAGCTCCGATCAACGATGTCTCGTTGATTGACACTCGCTGCATCGGCTGCTTATCGGCCAGTGTAAAATGGCCTTTAGACAAACTATTAAATTAATTTGGGGTAAATATATAAAATATATTGAAACGTATTAAATGGGTTAAAATGCTGTTGAAAATGTGTAAAACTAAAGTGCAGGGGATGAGAGCAGCAGTTGTCACTTCTTCAGTAGTGTGGCTGTCACCCCGGTTAGGATCTGTGCTGTCATTCATAATACATGTGCCTCATGATTCAGATTGTATCTCAGCTATAAATGGAATGCGACACTAGAATTATAAAAAAGAAAACAC